>NW_015505777.1:210139-252530 GCF_001515645.1 Sinocyclocheilus grahami | reverse complement strand
ATTAATGAGTTATAAATGTTAATAACCTGTGAAAGTGCACCTTAATGTAAAGTGAACAGCTTTGAACCATTTATTATTGAATTATAAACTTTTCACGAATAATTATATATCAATTATAAATGATTAAATGCAAGAGTAATAATAGTTATTAAGATTGATGTCGTTTGGAATTGGTCAAATGTGCTTGGTAAAAATATGATCAGAATATCAATTTGCATAATTATGCATGCACTCTATTTTTCCTCTTCTGCTGTCGAGGTAATGTAATGAATGTTGTGATTGGTTGTCAAGGCAGCCAATCACAATTTAGCAGCCTTGTCTCTGATTGGCTGGAATTATGCATATTGCTATGCTGAGTTGTGTTGAGCAAGCGAGCCGTCTGCATTTTCAGAGCACTGAGGGCGGGCATCAGGTGAGCAAGCTAGTGAAACGTTGCACGTGCAAAATAGTCTGCACAAATCCAAAAATTTATTTTAATGCAAAATTGATTTTTGTGCACTCAAAATACTTTCTTCTTTGCGAGACAAACATTTTCTCCACAAAACTCAGTTTACGCGTGTGCAAATCGCACATTTGCGCACTAAAAATATGATCTTTCGTGCGCAGAATTGTGGCAGAGATGTAATCCCATAAGCATTCGATACAAAGCCACTTTTCAAGAGAAGAAGTCACACTGTTAGGACTGTTCCACAACATGCTATGAAGTGAAAATTTTATCTCACATAGTGTTTACTGATTTTACGGGTACGCTAACTGTGAGGTGACATTGCAGACTGTGTTTTTCAAGTGTTGATATCGCTGTGTAAGTTTAACGTATTTACTGTACAAACAAATAACCATGCCGGCGCTCCCACGGACAGTTCGCTCACTCGCAGATACTGAAAGTGTGGATAGTCAAACAAAGTTTCAATGGGCTTTATCGTGATATCAAAAATCGTTACTGATTGCTTATTAATATGATAATGTTCTGTAACTGTGTTTTCGGTCATTGATTTAATGATTATTTAAAAACTGTTCAATTAGATAAAATATAAATATTTAGGTGCCTTTATTGAGCTTGCATTTATATAATATTATTGTCATATAGATGTGATGCTTAGTTATAATTTGGTGGAATACTTGATATTTTTCCTGAATTGTTTAATGTAAGTTTACTTGTATAAGCCACTTTTCGTGTGCAGTTATGCTCAGGAATGCTGTTTCAAGTTGTTGTGTTCACTTTACATTAAGGTTCACTTTCACATGTTATTAACATTTGTATCTCATTAATAAATGGCTCACAGGTGTTCACTTTACATTAAGGTTAACTGTCACCGAATATTAACGTTTATAACTCATTAATAAATGGTTCAAAGCTGTTCACTTTACATTAAGGTTAACTTTCACAGGTTATTAATGTTTATAACTCATTAATAAATGATTCACATTAAGGTTCACTTTTACAGGTTATTAATGTTTATAACTCATTCATAAATTATTTACATTAAGGTTCACAGGTAACTACTATTGGAATTAAATTTTTTATTATTGATATTTCATCAAGCCATGGTTGTGCTTTTATTATTTTTTCCGCCCCAAAATAAAGTTTGATAATTTCATCTTGATAAACAAAATATTTCAGATTGCAATCATTGCTGTGGATATGTTTCATGGGTAAGGTACAGAGTAGATTCTGGTAAGAAACATTGTACAAAAAGTAACACGAGTCATGAGATATAAATGAGAAAAATATAAATAGCACCCTTCAGACTCGCTTTAATAGTCTATTTCTGCTACATCATGAAATAAATCAGGAATCTAATTTTGAGTGAAATAAGTATTAATACATATATTTATTAAGCATGTATAACATGTGAGTTAAAAATGGCTCACTATTTGGCAGGGTATTGCATTAAAAAAATTTTTTGCAAATGAGTTATTAGTCATTTATGAACCCCTTTATAAACACTTTATGAATGGAACCTTAATGTAAAGTGTTACCAAAAAAAATGAACAGTTAAAATAAACTGTATTCTTTGCCTGTGTAATAATATATTAGATATCCCATAGCTCTTTGGAGCCAAGATTTCACAGTGTTTACAGAGAAAATGACTTAAAAATAAACACTCTGACAAATATTCACTGAAATAAAAGTGTGACAACTAGCCCCAGTCTTTGCTATATACACTCACTCAAGTGTATCTATTTTACAAAGTACAGCTAGTTAATGACCCGTAGGTATTTAACCGTACCTGGAGTCATTCTCGGCACACACTGTCTTTTGTTTGCTGGCTGACATTATTGTTTTGCTGAAAACACATGATGTGCCAGCTCTCTCTCCACAGTTCTCATTGTGTCTCAGTGAAGTACATGTAGGGTCACTTGTCCTCAAAAATGAGCTATACTTTCACTGAGAAGAGGGCTGAAACCTCTTGACTCCTCTACTTCTCCACTTTAGCAGTGGATACTTGGACCTTTCTAGTCGTAAACTAGCCTGACAATCGTTTCAGTGAGAGGCAGCACACTCAGTGAGAGAGAACAGCGGCTCAAGAGGACTTGTGAGGGTAAAAATGCCACCATTTCATTATCTCTGCGACATGGAGTGTCAGTTTAGACACGAACGTACTGACATTAGCATAATTACAGCTTTTTATGGGAAAAATTACCACACAGTTAGCACATGCTGACTTTCACTTCATTACAGTGCAAGTGTGATATCATTAGCTTCAAGAGGAATTAAGATTTTGCTGATTATGTACATTTAGCCTAATTTCAGAATTGAACTGCAATAAAGAAGAAACTGTTTTTGTTATTTTTATTATTTATTTTTTTGTCTTTTTAGAGAACTCTAATTCAATTCCTGGAAGGCCACAGCTCTGCACAGTTTTGCTCCAACCATACCAAACACACCTGATCCAGCTAATCAAGGTCTTCAGGATTACTAGAAACTTCCAAGCAGGTGTGAGTTGGAGCTGGTTGGAGCTAAACTCTGCAGAGCTGTGGCCCTCAAGGAATTGAGTTTGAGACCACTGATGTAAAATTAATCTGCTCATTAATCTCATGTGATTGCACATTATTGTTAAAGGAACACGCCCCTATTTTTGAAAATAGGCTAATTTTCCAACTCCCCTAGAGTTAAACAGTTGAGTTTTACCGTTTTCGAATCCATTCAGCCGATCTCCGGGTCTTGCGGTTTCACTTTTGGCTGCAGCTTAGCATAGATCATTGAATCTGATTAGACCGTTAGCATCTTGCGCAAAAATGACCAAAGAGTCATTGTGCTTTTGGTTCTGTCTGTGTGACCAAGTTTTCCTGTGTTGATTAGTCAGTCTGTTCACCTGTCGTCCTATTATTAACTAATTAGTCCCTCATTTGCTTTAGTATTTATAGTCCTTGTGTTCCTGAGTTCCTTTGTCCTGTCTCTGTCAATGTAACGGTGTGTTTATCTGGTTTCCTGTGTAATATTTGTATTGAAGTCTGTTTTTGTGGATTATTCGTCTTCATGCACTCCCTGTGACCACCCATGACAGGATTTCTTTTTTTATTTATATGTTTATTTAATTATTGACGTATACTACTGTTCAAAGGTTTGGGGTTGGTAAGATTATGATTGATTGATTGATTGACTAATTGAGAATATTATATTGTTCTTCAGCAAGGACACATTAAATGGATCAAACATGACAGTTTACAACATTTATAATGTTACCAAAGATTTATATATAAAATAAATGCTGTTCTTCTGAACTTTCTATTCATCAAACAATCCTGAAAACAAATGTATCATGGTTTCCACAAGAACATTTGTAATGATAAGAAATGTTTCTTGAGCAGCAACTCAGCATATTAGAATGATTTATAAAAGATCATGTGACACTAAAGACTGGAGTAATTCAGCTTTGAATTAATTAAAATAATTAATTAAATTTATATCTATTTATTTATAACATTTATTAATATATTTATATTTATATTTAAAGAGTTAAAGTTAAAATTGTAACAGTATTGCATAAAATACTGTTTTTACTTTTTTTTTTTTTTTTTTTTTTTAATAAAAATAAATGCAGCCTTGGTGAGCATACATTAAAACATTTAAAAAAAAAAAATATTCCCCCCAACATTTTAATGGTAGTGTAAGTTTATTGTCGTTTTGGAGCTAGGCAGCTGTGGTTACTGTTGTATGAAAAAGATGAGCAATATATGCTTCAAAACTTTTACTTTTGTGTTTGATCGGTTTGGAATGACATAAAGGGGAGTAAATGACGATACGGTTTTCATTTTTGGGTGAACTATTCTGTTGACCTCTATTTTTCTGTAAGGCATGCTTCAGTTGCAAACGTGCAACCTATACCACCTGTCAACACTGTGTCGGGAAGAAAAAGAGGTTATCAGATAGTATTACCACACAGCAGCCCTACGGTGTGTTTGTGACAGAGGACTTTCTCCAACACTTGTGCCGCTGTTACTAACGTCTGGCTACTGCTGGCCGTGTGTCATTTTGATTAACACAAAGTGAATAATGAGCAGTGTAGTGTCACACTGTTCCCACTCACAAGTTAGACAGTCAATTATGACTTTTATGACACAGATGCCATTTATTGCATCATAACCATCTGATATTCAATTTCTGTCCTAAGATGCAATTATTTTTCCATTGATAAAATCTGGTATGATTCAAGATGCCATTCGAAAGAGCCTTTGGACTTGGTTTATGGTGGATTAAACTACAATGCAACACTTTGTCACTTTTATCAGGACTTGAGGGGATGTTACACAGAAACTCATAACACAACGAGAATCCATCCTTAAATAAGGTGTAAGCGTAATTGGGTGTTTCTTGAACTGTGGGTGCTTCTGGCCCTGTGGACTTTTAGAAAATAACTTCTAAAATACTTTTTACACTTTTTATTTAATTTGTCTGCTGGCAATGTCCAACAGTTTATGTACATGCATCACAAGAGAACTGTTATTTTTGTCTGTTTACAAGTTATTATTATTATTTGTATTATTATTACATTCTGTAAATGAATGAAATGCTTAAAATAACATTTCAAAGATTTTTGGAATTAAATGTCTGACCCTTTGTCTAATTTTAGCTAGTATTTTAAGTATCCAAAGTAAACATCATTAATCATATTTTCACACTTTTGACATAATTTGGAAATAATCAGCTTGATTAAATGACAAATATTCTGTTCATAAGTTATATTGACCTTGTTATTTTACTTCTACGATTTAATCTCAAGTGCTTTACTGACACCATTGTCTTGTTGGTAACCAAGTACACTAAATTTGATAAACCTTTACTGGGGAAAACAATGTTGTTTATGATGGAAATAAACAAAACCGAGAGACAATTTGTGGAGAAAAAAAAAAGTTAATGACATTTTTACACAATAAAATTAAAATGAAATGGCTTATTTCACCTTTTTAAGATTATCATAGTTTAGTAATTTATATTTTATGATGGATTTTTATATTTTGAAGATTGAAGGTCTGGGTCTAGGATATTGACTTTAACATATACAAAAAGACTACTACTACTACTACAACTACTATAATATGAAGGCTTGGTATTATAATTTATGAGAGAATGAGAGTCCAAACAGCTGATAAAAACATCACAATAATCCACACGACTCCAGTACATCAATTTATGTTTTGTAAAGTGAAAAGCTGCATGTTTGTAATTACCAAATTCATAATTAAAACTTATTGTTTATTGCTTCCGGCCATAATATGAGTCCTCTATCCATAATACCGCTTTCTACATTGAAAAAGTTATCTTGTCTAAATCGGGGGAGAAATATGCGCAAAAACAAGCACTCTAAAACAGTTTTAAACATAATCAACCCATGGGACATAAAAGTGCCTATAGTTGAAGAAACACCCAATTGTGTTTTTTTTTCTTCTTCCATTCAGTAAATCTCATTATATTTGCACATGAGGTTATTGTAAACCTTAATATGTGATTGAAGACACCTGATTTTGATGCCCTAGAGCAGTGCTGCCGTTTGTTCTTATCAGCAGTCACATAAATGGGAGTGTGGCTGAGTTGCTGCAAGAGATAAATTTGATTCCTATGGCGTATAAAATGCTGTTAAGACTTTGAAAAGTTAGATGGTGGTTTTACCTTGTGTTGCCCTAACTCATGTTTCAAAATCATGATGTAGATTGTAGATGAATCATCAGCTTTGGCAAAACCTTTGAATTATGGCATGCTTTTAGGCATCACTGACATGCACCATCTGCTCAAAAGCATAAGCCTTCAAGAAAGTTGCAGGAGTTTTTACAGTCTGGTTGCAGAAGAAAATGTTGATTGCTGTTTGTGTGTTTAGTGGGGTTGGTGGATTGATTAAAGTGTTTGATTTGTGTGATGTACATACTGTCGGTTTGTAAATGTAGGTAACTTACACTGAATGTAACTAAATTTGTACAAGGCTCCTACTAGGTGATACAAAACCTTTATTAAAACATGCCTTTAAATGGCAAAATAACTGTGCAGTATGAATGCATACTGTAACATGTGCAAATAATCAATTGCAATAGGATATTTCTTGGGGAAAATTTAGGAGCTAATGTGTTCAGCCGAACTTTTCTTTGGACTGGTAATGTATTTTGCTTTGTAACCTTAAAAAGAAGAATACATATATAATAAACACAAATTACACTTGCACTTAAATATCCTCTAACTTTCCAGTCAGGTCTTTATGAGCGACAATTGAAAGCTCAAGTTTTAAGTAAGTCCATTATGATGGATTTGTGTAGCAGATGTGACGAGTCGGCTGCCTCCCCCTAATCATCAGCATCACCCCATCCCTTAATCGCCGCCCTTGGCCAGGCTCCCGACAGAAGTAGGTGTGTGAGAGAGGAGGGGCGCTGAAATAGCCAGGGCTGGTGGCGTGTGACGGGGCGCACACCTGAACCGAATGGAGCCTAATCATCGCCGCTATTTAAATGCCGAGCGCGCCACTCCTTGGGAGACCGATCTCTTCCCCGTGCATGCACGCTGGTGTCCTCGTGGGTCCAGGAAGGGTGCGTAGAGGGACTCCAGCGCCGCCAGAGTCGTGAGCTTAGTCGAGGACGAGAACTGCATCCGTTACACGGCCGTCGGGCCAGAATGCCAGGCCGTCTAGTCCCTTCGGGACTACGAGAAGGATGCAGCCACTGGAAGAAGCCGCCGCCCCTTGAGCTGCAGACCGGAGAGGGCAGCGTATGCGGCCCACCGGACTCCGTTAAATTATAATTTCTTGATATGTCAGCTTCAATGTAGCAAAAGAAAAAAAGTTCAGTGCTTCATTTATGAAATAATTTATGGTGCAGTGCTTTTCACAGCATTTAGTGCCTGGAAACTGGTTTAAACAAAGGATTTTGTACTAAAACTGGTGGAAATGTTTTGAGTACCGATCTCTTCCCCGTGCATGCACGCTGGTGTCCTCGTGGGTCCAGGAAGGGTGCGTAGAGGGACTCCAGCGCCGCCAGAGTCGTGAGCTTAGTCGAGGACGAGAACTGCATCCGTTACACGGCCGTCGGGCCAGAATGCCAGGCCGTCTAGTCCCTTCGGGACTACGAGAAGGATGCAGCCACTGGAAGAAGCCGCCGCCCCTTGAGCTGCAGACCGGAGAGGGCAGCGTATGCGGCCCACCGGACTCCGCCCCTTCCCTGGACCCTTCCTTCCTGACCACTGCCCTTCCCTTCATGAACCCCGCTGCACGACGAGGACACCAGATCCCCTGTTTATTTTGGACACTTGATTCCCTTTTTCTGGACCCTGTTTATTTCCTGTTAATAAAAGCCTCTCCGAGGTCTGATGCCACACCCACTGTGTCTGTCGTTTGGTCCTCCCGCTACACAGATTAATGCATGCCTCCAGTTCATGCCTGTATTAAAATGGCTATTCAGTAGTGTTTAATTTATGAGGCTTTTCAAAATGTTTCCCTTTATGGATTTTTAATATCTGCCTGTGACAGATGGTTTTGGGCAAATATGCACCGCGTCATATCGCCCACCACAGGAGCAGAACAAACAGATTGCATTAAACAGTCACAATGACATTTATATTGTTTTGGCTTTGATTGAAATGCAGAGTGAGTTGTTTTGACTGCTTGCTGCTCCTCAAGTTTCACAGCTCAGGATATCAAAAGGTCTTTCCAGCAGTTGCCCCAGAGAGAACCCAAAAAGACTTTGAGCTATATAAAAATCAACAATAACACCAACGTTTTCAAAGTCAATAATGCAGAATGTCTAACAGTGTCTATGCTGAGAAAGAGTGTGATTGATGTCTTACTATATTAAGTGATAACGCTGTCCAGATTGTATTCAGCATGATTACAGTGGCACAGATGGACTGCTTTATCAAAAAAATAGTTTGAGAATTTATGCCAACCTACATAGTCATCTTAGTGGAAAACTTGATTCATTTCATGTTTAAGCATCCTGTATATATGCGTTCTGGCAAATATGTGTAGACTTGTTTGTTAACTGTGCAAATGATGAGCAGAAATAGACTGACTTATGTAGTTTTTGATGATCATGATGATGATGAACAACATCCTCCTCGTACTGGTGTCATAATGGCATCTCTGGTATTAAAGGGATGGTTCACCCAAAAATGAAAATTACCCCATGAGTTACTCACCCTCAAGCCATCCTGGGGCCCGTTCTTCGTATGTTGCTAACTCAGTTAGCTGGATTTTATTGTTGACGATTTGGCATGATCTTGGATTACTTGGTTCTTCAAAGCTCATCCCTTTTTGCTGTCATAGCAACAGGTCCGTAAGCTTAAACCTGCTCGGAGCAGGCTTATTTCATGTAAACAGGATTATATTGCTGTCAGGATTCACTGAAAGGAAAAACCCAAATGCAGTTAGAAATGCAACAGTTTTATTCAGTGATGAGGGTATTCGATAATGGACTGAAAACTTCCAGATCCAAAATCCAGGAGCTCAGTGAAACAGGTCAGAGTCCAAGTAGATCAAACACCAGGCGAGCGATAGTCCAAGACAGGTGAAGTCATTAAAGATGATAGCCCAGGCCAACTTAGCAGGATCAACGAATATAAATAGTAATCCAGAACAAGAGTCCGAAAATCCAAATCAACAGACCACTGGTCAGGGAGCATAGGCAGTCCAGACATCAAATGGAATAACTGGGTAAAAGAAGAGAGAAAAAAAGAAAACAACAAGACCAATAACTGATGAACCAAAACAAGAATCACGTGTAAAGCGTAAGCGACAAAACACACTGACAAATACAAAGAAAAAACATGAGATTTAAATAAGGAGAGAAATATATAAGAAAATAACAAACAGCTGTGAACGCGTGCCCAACCGTGCTGATTGCAAAACTCCATCAGCTGAGTGCGTCTGGTACGCGTGAATGAAAACAAAACAAACAACCGCAAACAAGTGCACCACCACTCCGATCGTAAAACGCGATCAGCTGATCGCAACCAGCACGTGCAATCACAAAAACAAAAGATCATGCAGCAGAAAGAGACAGATCAAACCCGAACCCTGACAGTACCCCTCCTCCCAGGGACGCCACCCGGTGTACTCCTGGTTGAGGGGATCTGATGGCGATGAAACTCCACGATGAGCGAGTGGTCCAGAATGTCCCGAGCTGGGACCCAAGATATCTCTTCCGGACCATAGCCTTCCCAATCCACTAAATATTGAAAACCCCATCCACGGCGCCTGGAATCAAGAATCCACCTGACGATGAAGGCAGGAGCACCCTCAATCATCAGGGTGGGAGGGGGGCAGGGATAGGAACATGATGAGAATGGGAAGAACGTAGGACAGGTTTAACACGGGAGACATGAAAAACTGGATGGACACGACAGAGAAGTTGAGGCAACCAAAGCCGCACCGCCGCCGGACTGACCACCTTGACAATTGGATAAGGCCCTATAAATTTGGGTGCCAGCTTACGAGCCGGAACCCAAAGCGGCAGATCTTTAGTAGAGAGCCATACCTTTTGCCCACAAACATACCTGGGTGCAACAGTCCGACGACGGTCAGCAGCTTTTTTAGAACGTTGCTCAGACTGGACCAACGCTTACCTGGCCCTCCTCCAGGTACGATAGCAGCACTGGATAAAAGCCTGGACTGAGGGAACTGCAGCCTCAACAGCCTGGGAAGGAAACAAAGGGGGGTGATAACCAATGAACGGGGAAAGCCCAGTCGAGGACACCGGCAAAGAGTTATGGGCATATTCAGCCCAAGTTAGCTGCTGACTCCAGGAGGAGGGGTTATGGGAGGCCAGGCATCGGAGCATCCGCTCAAGATCCTGGTTTGCACACTCGGCTTGGCCGTTGGTCTGTGGATGGAATCCTGAGGACAAACTGGCAGAGGCACCCAACTGTCGACAGATTTCCCTCCAAAACTGGGACACGAACTGGGGCCCCCTGTCAGAGACCACATCCTCCAGAAGACCATGAATCCGGAAGACATGGTCAATGACCATCCTCAGCCATGGCCAGCCACCCAAAACGCTGACGGATGGCTGCCAGCGACCTCCTCACACCAGGATGACACGTGAGTTTGGAAGAGTGACCCCACTCTAAGACGGCAGCGCAGACCGAATCAGGCACAAATAACAGACCCGTCGGACACCTCATGGGCACCTCAACCTGAACCAACGCTTGCCTGACCTGACCCTCGACACCCCAGGCGATGGTCCCCACCACACGGCCCAAAGGCAAAATAGTGTTAGGGGGAAACTCATCGACAGGTGCTCCAAACGGCCGGGACAGAGCGTCAGGCTTACCATTCTTGGAGCCTGGTCTATAAGACAGCACAAAGTCGAAGCACCAAAAAAACAGTGCCCAACGAGCCTGTCTGGAGTTCAACCATTTGGCCGATTGAATATACTCCAGATTCCTATGATCAGTCCACACTAGAAATGGAATCATCATCCCCTCCAACCAATGACACCACTCTCCTAAAGCCAAACGTACTGCCAACAGCTCTCTATTGCCGATGTCGTAATTTTGCTCTGAGGGAGAAAGGCGATGAGAAAAATAAGCACAAGGGTGCAACTTATCATCATGAAGGGATCTTTGGGAAATAACTGCTCCGACATCCACCTCTGACGCATCCACCTCCACCACAAAATGTCTACTAGAATCCGGCAAAATAAGAATAGGAGCGGTAATGAACCTAGATTTCAAATCATCAAAAGCTGCCTTAGCAACACTAGACCAACAAAATCTGGACTTGGTGGAGGTTAACGCTATCAGATGGGCCGCCATCTGGCTAAAGATTTTAATAAATGCCTATAGAAATTGGAAAATCCCAAAAATTGTTGTAAGGCTTTCCTTGAGCCAGGTACCAGCCAGTCAGAGACAGCTCTAACCTTCGCAGGGTCCATGCGAATCCCCTCTGCCGAGATGATAGTACCCAAGAACGAAACCGACTGGCCATGAAAAGTACACTTCTCCGTCTTCACAAACAATTGATTCTCCAACAACCGCTGAAGCACTCGCCTGACGTGCTGGATGTGTGCCTGGAATGAATGAGAAAAAATTAAAATATCATCCAGGTACACAAATACAAAGTTGTCAATCATATCTCTCAGCACGTCATTGATGAGAGCTTGGAAGACGGCCGGAGCATTGGACAGCCCGAAAGGTAAAACCAAATATTCAAAATGTCCAGTGGTTGTATTAAAGGCTGTCTTCCACTCATCCCCCTCCCTAATTCGAACTAGATGATAAGCATTGCGCAGATCCAATTTTGTGAAAAACCTTGCGCCCCCCAGGACCACGAAGGCTGTAGACATAAGAGGCAGGGGGTACCTGTTCTTAACAGTTATGTCATTCAGCCCACGATAGTCAATGCAGGGGCGCAAAGAGCCATCCTTCTCCTTCACAAAATAGAACCCCGCTCCCGCCGGAGAGGAAGAGGGACGAATCAAACCTGCTGCTAGAGAATCCGATAAATATTTCTCCATGGCCACCCGCTCAGGTGCAGACAAGGAGAAAAGGCGTCCACGAGGAGGAGAAGTGCCAGAAAGAAGATCAATTGAACAATCATGCGGTCGATGGGGAGGAAGAGAGGCAGCTCGGGACCGACTGAAGAACGCACGTTGATCGTGGTACATATCAGGAACCAGAGAGAGGCCCACCTCCTCCTCCTGCAACACAGAAGAAAAAACAGAAGACGGAGCAGACACAAGACAAGAAGCATGACAATGAGAACTCCAAGAAAGAATTATATTTTCTGCCTAATTAATATGCGGGTTATGGAGAGAAAGCCAAGGGTGACCTAACACAAAAGAAACAGAAGAGGAATTAAATAAATAAAATTCTAGTTCCTCCCGGTGGTTCTCACCGGACCAGTGATCTGAGTAACTGCCATGAGCTGCTGTCCATTAAGAGAGTGAACGGTGAGAGGAGAGGAGAGAGAAAAAATGGGGAGACCATAGTGATGAGCCCATTCTAATTCATTATCCATTTTAATTCATTCTCCTAAATCAATGAGCACGGAACATTTAATGACTGAGCCATTCAGTAATACTTAAGCAGAAATGAGAGTACAAGAGCCCTTTGATGGAGAAATTGAAGTACCGCCCGCCAGAACTCTCCTGTCTACTGGTGGGCGTTGACTTTTACCGGACAGACAGCCGCAATGTGACCATGACCGCCACAATATAGACAAAGACCCTTTAAAAGTCGACGTTGCTTCACTTCGGTAGTAAGACGCATTCTCCCCACCTGCATAGGTTCAGGGTCAGATGATTCAGGAACTCAGAAAACAGAGGGGGAAACAGATCATTCAGCCCGTGACCAGCTGGTACTTCCTCAAACTTACCGCCTCAGTTCCATACGAGAATCCAAACGAATAGCGAGATCAATAATGTCATCAAGCAATTCCGGAGGGTCACGAGCATAGATCTCATCCTTAACATCCGCCACCAATCCATCCAGAAATGTGCCGCCAGTGCCGCTGGGTTCCATTCACTAGTTGCTGCAAGGGTTTTAAATTCAATAACATAATCAGCGACTGATCTCTTGCCTTGATGCAGTGCAGCCAATTTGCCGGGAGGCCTCCTTGCCAAACACAGATGTCAAATACTTTTATCATCTCGGCTTTAAATAACTTGAAATCACCACAGCACACATTGCGCGAGTCCCAGATGGCAGTACCCCAGTCACGGGCGTGTCCAGCCAGAAGAGAGATGACAAAAGCCACTCTTGATCGATCTGATGTGTAGGTCTGGGGTTGAAGTGAAAAAACGACTTCACACTGAATAAGAAATGAACAACAATTAGTAGGTTCACCAGCATAAATAGGTGGATTATTAATACGAGGCTCATGACCAGCGGCCTGTTGAGGTGCTGGAGGCATAACATTGAGATCAGCGGGCTGGAGAAAGCGTAACTTGTCTGAGAGCTCAGTGACCCGTGCAAGCAGGGCATCCATGGTATGACGAGCATGAGAAAGTTCCGAGGCCTGATGATTCAGCATCACTCCCTGATGTTCTACAACAGCTCGGAGCTGAACTTCTTCTGCTGGGTCCATATCGTGGTCAGTGTGTTATGTCAGGATTCACTGAAAGGAAGAACCCAAATGCAGTTAGAAATGCAACAGTTTTATTCAGTGATGAGGGTATTCGATAATGGACTGAAAACTTCCAGATCCAAAATCCAGGAGCTCAGTGAAACAGGTCAGAGTCCAAGTAGATCAAACACCAGGCGAGCGATAGTCCAAGACAGGTGAAGTCATTAAAGATGATAGCCCAGGCCAACTTAGCAGGATCAACGAATATAAATAGTAATCCAGAACAAGAGTCCGAAAATCCAGATCAACAGACCACTGGTCAGGGAGCATAGGCAGTCCAGACATCAAATGGAATAACTGGGTAAAAGAAGAGAGAAAAAAAAGAAAACAACAAGACCAATAACTGATGAACCAAAACAAGAATCACGTGTAAAGCGTAAGCAACAAAACACACTGACAAAGACAAAGAAAAAACATGAGATTTAAATAAGGAGAGAAATAGATAAGAAAATAACAAACAGCTGTGAATGCGTGCCCAACCGCGCTGATTGCAAAACTCCATCAGCTGAGTGCGTCTGGTACGCGTGAATGAAAACAAAACAAACAACCGCAAACAAGTGCACCACCACTCCGATCGTAAAACGCGATCAGCTGATCGCAACCAGCACGTGCAATCACAAAAACAAAAACAAAAGATCATGCAGCAGAAAGAGACAGATCAAACCCGAACCCTGACATTTGCATCTGTTTAAGCAGAATTGATACTTAAAATCTGTCCTCTACCACCGCTACTTTATTACAAGAGGTACCCTACTAATCCAGGGACAATAATTTAAAAATAATAATCATTTAAAAATTAATTTAAAGATAATATAATAATGTTGTGTAGTATTTAATACTACAGACACAGCCAGTTAATGCTTTCACGTAACAAATCTGTTCAAATATAAAATTAAATGAATTGCTAATTACTACGTTGAAATAAAATGTAAAGCCTGTACAAATATTAGAAATCGTGAATATAAATAATTGGGAATCATGTAAAAAATGTAAATGAAATAAAAACAGTGCACATTTAATTTATCTATTATAAATTGTATGTAGTTTTGTTCGCTTAGCTGTTTCCTTATAAAAGTCCAAAAATTTGTCAAGTTTTTCGTCAGGTGTCTTTTTTGTTATATGATGTCATTACGTTGCTGTCTTGCCACCAGCCAATCGCTGCATTGCTGATCGTGGTTTTGAGTATCGATACATAGCCCATTTTAAACCAACCCATGAATGTGCAATTATCTCAGATAACTCAATCCAGCCATACTAATCATCAACAACAGGTGCGTTCGAAGAACCAAATTAGCCAGATCCTGATTAACGCGATGATATCATCTTGGATGTGACATTTCATCTCGGATGTAATAAGCGACATACGAAGAACGGGCCAGAGGTTTACTGCAGAGAGGAAATATAATAAGAAATCCTGAAAGGAAAATGGGTGCTGAGATGCTTGATCGAAGCCATATAAGCAGTTAAAACAAACACCACAGTTAATTCCAAATTCAATTTAGATAAAAGCCTTCAAATTATTTGTTATTGCCATCGGTCTGGTCCTTGAAGGCCAGTTGTTTTTGTTATATGTTTTTATTGGAACCACGTTCTTGTTTGGCCAATCTATATGTGCCAAGATGTTGTCATATGATCATCCAACATTTGGCTGCCAGTTCACCATAGCCATCAACAGTATCAGGTATTGGAGGGTTTTAGACCCATCCAAGTCCTTGCCATTGTATCTGGAAATAGTAATATGTCAAATTCTAGTCTCAGTTAGAAGCTTTGAATAGGAAGAGTCTGGGCCTGCTGATAAGTGTAAATGCAGAAGATAGCAGGGTTCCTAACCAAGAGTTTGCAAACCACCTAGGGGATCACAATGGAACTGCAGGGGGTTCATCGTTATCATCATTGTCATCATTATTGTTAATGTTTTCGAACGAAGGTCTCTTATGCTCATCAAGCCACACAATTACACATGTAATTTAGTAATGTATATGATCTTCCAGAAATCATGCTAATATGCTGATTTGTTCAAGAAACATTTCTTATTGTCATCAATGTTGAAAACAGGGTTTGCTGAACAGTGCAGCCACAAAAATGTCAAGCAGTAAAAATTGTTAACATTGATGACAATAAGAAACCTTTCTTGAGCAGCAAATCAGCTTATTAGAATGATTTCTAATGGATCATGTGACACTGAAGACTGGAGTAATTATGCTGAATATTCAACTTTGCATCAAAAGAATAAATTACAATTAACATTATTTTAAAATAGAAAAAACGTTTTTGCATTGCTAGAATCCACAATATTACTGTTGTTACTGTATTTTTTATTAAATAATGGCAGCCTTGGTGAGCATAAGAGATTTCTGTCAAAACAGTAATAAATCCTAAAGATTCCAAACTTCAGTGAATATCTATTTGGATTGCATTACAGGAAATAGTGTCTCATTTGGTAAATGTTGCATCCCGAAAGAGTATCAACTTAGCCATTTTTAGTTCACATGACCACTGTCACAAAATCCGGTATATTTGATCATATATTAATATATATGATTCAGGACATATACGTAGTGCAGAAAACATGTAATAACAATAACGTACATTTGTCTGTTTAAAATGACCCTGTGTTTGGTTAATTTAGTGTGCTGTACATCTGATGTGAAGTCTGAGAGTTGCAAAATAACCATTGGGCTAAAACAGTGTGTGTTGAATACTAGATGAATGGAGTTTTGAATGACACATTTCAAATGTCTACTGTGAGAATTCATGTGGCATGCGTCAGTTATTATAGTCTTTGGTAAATATGTTTTAATATATCCATATCGATAGGATTTCTTCTAACAGACAGTCCTCTGCAATAAACCGCAGCTAGACGGCATTTCCTACATGGACAATAATGATTTGCATCATCAATACCTGTGTGGCTCTATTTGCTGGCATGAGTGCCACTCAGATGAATATTTCATGACTGGAGATGTCTTTGCGATCAGCATGATGAAACTGCCATGGAGTGAGTCTGATCTCAGTTGATACTGATACAGAAGTTTGACTGAAGGTTTTTGTATCATTGTGACTGATGTAGCGGGGTACAAGGGTTTATTATGGACCAGAGGGATGGACTTTATGAAGACTTAAGTGCTGCAATAAAAGAAAATTCATAAATGTATTTAATATCTCAGCTGTTTATACCAGGCAACAATGAGATTAAACAAAGACCGAATGTAGACTTGGAGAGCATTGTAGACCAAATAGACACTTATCCATGTATGAGCATTGCTCTTCAATGAGCATACATTGTTATTATTAATATCTTTGTTAAAATCTTTTATTTATTATTAGTATATTTGTTTTTATTTCTTTACTTTGACTTAACAAAACAAAAGAAAAGTGGCCACAGATCACAAGAAGTACATTCTAATACAAACCATAGACACATATACATATAGTGCTATGTGTACTGCGTTAGACTAACCAGGACTTGTCACTGCACTTACATAATATTGCTCTTTTGTTGGTTTGATTGTTTCTATTGTCCTTTGGATAAAAGCATTTGCTAAATGACTAAATGTAAATTTTATTTAAATGTACTGTCAAAACAGATAAACAGTGCTTCATAATTGCAACAATACTTTAATCAAATTTAGGTTCATGTTGACCGGCCAAACATTTTTATTTATTTATTTATTTTTTAATACAGTTTAATTTGTGGAACAAAATATGCTTAGTAAATTATGGTAGCATTGAAACGAGTGGAGTGAAATATTTTCTTTTTTATTACATCCATGTCCACATTTAAAATTATATGCAACCAAATTATTCATCATAATCATCATACTTGCACAACAACTGCACCTTATTTTGCAACATGGAAGCAATCTAGTTTCTTTTAATGTGCAAGACCTCTTCTAGTTATTTACTATAGTTAAATAACTAGAATAATAACAAAGTACAGTAAACAAGAAAACGTTTTGCACTCAAACTGTTTTGTACAGCTAGAATAACTGGAAGCGAATGACACCGGAAGCTTTGCACATTCAAGATGGCCACACAAACTCTTACACTAAAAATAAGGTTGATACTGTATTCTATATCTCATAGGGGACTTTGCTGTGAACTCAATTAAGCCTCCTGAACTATGAAACAGCCGCTGTGTCTTTTTAAAGTGCAGGTATGATGATTGCTTTAACATGCATCCAGCATCCTGACATATTTGTCTCTTTCTTGTTTTGTTACTATCTAATCTAGAGTTAGAAATAGTAACCACATAAAGGGTCAGTTGATAAATCAAACACATTGTATGAGATATATAATGGCAGCTCTTTTACACCCAACTTTACTTACTGCCCCAGTGACTTGACTATTTCCAGCATTTTAACTGCAATGTATTTATTTATGTATTGGTGGCAAGCCCTCCTTTTTGTCTTTTCAAAGAGTTTCACCTCCGCTTTGTTCCACTCAGAAATGAGTCATTCTCCAATCAACAACGACTGGTTTGACAGCCAGCCTGCCCAACTAATCACCACATGACATGTTGACAGGTCATAATTAATGTAGAAAAATAACTGTATGAACAGACAGATGGTTACACACAACAACATCCATTTGTCTTAAAAATATTTTCTTATTTGGGCTAGTTAAGAGCAATTAGTGTCTCACTTGACAGGAACAACAGCAGTTTATCTGATGGCATGCATGGTTCAGTTTTAAAACTTTAAGGACCGCCTGTAGCCACTTTGTGCACTGGTTTAGTTCTGTATAAGTGTATTTAACTTATTTAATGCTATTCTGTAGTAAATGAGGTTTAAACTGCTTTAAAATGCTATAAAGCATTTGTGTCTTTATCAAACCCAAGTTGGAAACCTCAACTTCTTTTACTTGACTATTGTGACGCCATGTAAAAACAAAATACTGTGTCTTCAATGAATTGTAATCTCTATACATATTTGTGTTTGGTAGGTAATTTTATAGTCATGTCACTCGGTGCACTATCTTTGTTCTTTTGTTCAAGAACATGTAGAGAAACAATGAAGTGAATAAGTATTTGACTGTCATTAACAATACATCTTCTAGTAGATCCTCTATGCCATTATGAGCGACATATAAACAAATAATTTCTGTAGATGTGAAGAGCTCTGAGCAGAATCTCTGAGTTGCTGTCTCATAATTACAGTCATTTTGCAGCATCATTAAATGATGATGAGAGTGTTTAAACTGTATATCCAGTGCAGTTGAACGCGCCTTCGGTATTTAAAATAGCAGGTGCAATTTTAACACAGACAAGTTACAAAAAAAAAATGTTAAACATAAAATTGAGCTTTTTTTTATTATTTTAGGGGTCCCTGTGTGATTACTGACAGTCTGTAAGCATATTATTTGTTATATTTCCATACGATTTTGTGAAGCATCAGCAACACTCAGACATTTTCTCTCTCATTTCAGTACAGCGCTTCTCCTAATCTAATTGTGCATCACATAAAGAGATGAAAGTGTTTCTCTGGCCTCCTGAGATTATCGGCACACGGGTGTTTAATGGCTTCTTTGATGACAGTGTAATGTCTACCTACCGCTACCATTTCTCTGCAGTGTTCTCTCCGCAAACCCTTGACTCATAGCCTTCATAAGCAGCTAATAAGGTAATAAACCCCATAACTTTAATTGCACACCATTCAGAGATCATATGCTCTCCATCATTGTCCTCCATCACACATTTCTCCAACAGAGAATGTGAAACTAGATCAAGTTATCATGGTATTAAATGAAACCATATAGTAAATATAATTATATATTTAAAAATAATAATATAGTTTATATTAAGTTATATTAGTAATTTATTCATATAAATAGCTTTATGTTTATAATCATTTCTAAATTCAAAGTATTAATAGCAACATTTATTTTTAAATAACTTTTCTAAAACAAACATTAAACATTAAAAAATATAAATATTTTAAAATATATAAGTGTGTACGAAAGTGTTTTTTTCTGACTGTACATTATAATGCAGTATCTAAAAGACGGACAGATAGATAGATAGATATAACTCAATTTTACATAGGAATACATATGAGGTAACACTAATATCAACCAGATATAGATTATTGCATACAGGAAATTCCATGATACTTGTGGATTACCACCTATAAGGTCAAATATACATGCAAATGGAAGGTAATTCTTAAATTGTGCAATAATATCCATAATGTTGAAGTGAGTTTACTGATAGCACACATTTTCATAAACAATGAATTCCTTATCTTTGGGTTTGTTTACTTATGTTATGTGGTTTTCCTGTATGGTGATCCTGCCCATTAGAACAGAGCCAAACTGAACAAAACACAAACAATTAACTTTACCATCCATTTCCCATCTGCTGGCTGTCTAAAGGCCCATGTGTGTTGAATAAATAGCAAACACAGGCACAATTTATTCACTGTGTCTCTCATAATCCCTTAGCATTAATGAAAATGATCACGTTAATTAGAAAAAAAAAATAAAAATGGTTGAAAGCCGAGAGCGGAGAAAACTAATTCTTACCTAGTCTTCATAATCTTATGTTCATTCCACGGTCTTGTAAGACAATATGTTTCTTAGGCTTTGCTTTGTGTGTCCTCATATGCATGCACATTTACAAACCCAATGTTATGTATTAATTCAATTGATATGTAGCATCAATTACACAGTCTTGGCTGTTCGTGATGATCCTACAGGGTTTGTTTTCCATTAACTCAGAGCTCATTTGAGTTCAACAAACAGGCTAATTATTGGTATTATCGGAATGTGTAATATATATTGATCATCTAGATTCTGGAAGATATTTTACTACTATATTACTTCTACTAAAAAAAGTTAAATGAAGAGTTTAACATTTCTATAGCTCAAACAGTAAAGCATGGCGGCAAGTAACATTAACATGGCAACAGTAACAAGTAAGGTCATGTGTTCGATTCCCAAGGAATGAACCGGTTCTCTTGGTTCTATTGGTCACTCTGGACCAAAAAAAAATAAAAAAATGTAAATGATACATTTAGTCCTTGGACAGCTTTTATGACATATTGTGTGAACTTACGAAACATCCAAAACTGCTGTTTGCTGGACTAAATGCGTTTGTTGTATGTGGGTATATGTGGTGGTATTTTTATCAACTGATAATTGAGAACTGTAATGAGCAACATAGCTCCTATGACGAAAATAACCTGGTTTGCTTGAGCATTCTGTCCTTTTAGAGTCACATTTTGTGATACTGTAATGTGCATGGTTTCTATGAGCTTGTTTGATTCTGTGCATCAATTAATTTGTCTCTGTGGTTCCTGATTAGGTTTAGCAGGTGTCTTGTGTTTCGTTATCTATTCCAAATGTGTATATACTGTATAAGCCCTTAATTTGTTTTAATCTAACCAAAAATGTGAGCACAGCCTTATAGACAAAGTATTGCACAGCAAAAAAAGCTGTCTTACCAACAGTGAGGGATAAAATGCTGATTGATGACTTCCAGGTGATTAATGCCATTAAGGATCTGTGGTTGTTCTGTTTGACCAATCGTACATGTTATTTGCATGGTTGTTTGTTTTGTCTCACCCATGGCAAACTGCCATGTTGGCTGAATATACATAATAATCTCTAGTTGGGATCGATCAAACTAAATTGTGGGGTAATTAAATATTGATTATAAACATGAAGAATTTCATATGCGGATATCAAGGTGTTGGGAAAAAGGAAGTCCACACAATTTGAACATTATCTTTGAGCTTAATGATAAAGGACCATATGGTTTATGTTAACCTTTACAATTTTTAAAATCTATTTCATATATTCAGGTTCATATTTCATAACTGTAAATCTCTTTAATGGTGTTGGGATGGACTGATGTAACTTGCATTTCGAATTGATATTATACCAATGTAGAAAACAGTCCATTAATAATGAATTAGTTACATTAGTAGGCGGCAGAATATTTAAGACCAGCTTCAAATGCTACTTCACTTCTTAAAAAGGCATCCTCTGAAAACTAGTCTAAAAAAACTGTGGCAAAAGGCAATGAAGATGAAAATAAACAACTTGCCAGCATCTTCTTGAGCTCTCATGAAAAACAAAAATACCCTAAATATCTCAATGTTATATAACGTTCAGAATCAACACAGATGCCTACTCACTGGCCGGTAATCAATTGAGATAGTATATAAAAACTCAAAACTCAAAAATAAACATGCTTCAACAAATTACTTATTTGCTGGGGTTGTGGTAAACTATATTTCTTTACTGAGTTCTGCTTTCCATTGGATTCCTATATGCTTTTCTAGCATTTGATTGTCTTGGAACTCTTTTTCCTGAAGTGATGTACTGTCTTCTTTACTGTAGGCCTCTGATGGAGATGCTGAGAGCAGGTGAACCATTTGTCTCAATTACAGGCCAAATACCTCTGAAAGAGTCAGTGAGTGGCATCTAATGGAGTCCTGATTGGTATGTGTGGACTTTGCATTTGTGTCTGATCGTTGTATCCAGTGAACTGTTAGGGTCTCTGTTTTTTTTCTCTCTTCTCTCTGTTTTCTCATGCTCACCAACAGCTAGTCAACTCCAACAAAGATTCTAATTTCTTTCGTGATATTTGTTTTTATATTGTTACTAATCCATATAACACTTTAGTTTCAAAATTACATTCTAGGATGGATTGTAATAATAATGATATTTCGTTGTAATTTTACAGCTTTTTTGTTGTTGTTGTTGTTTTTTTGTTTTTTTTTGGAAGTGAAAAAATCTTGTAATTAACTGTGAAAATTGTAAATTGACATTCCCAGAATTCCCTGCGTGACTTCACATTTGATGTTTTTTTTTCATTTAAATAATAATGTTCCATCTTTTTTTCTTACCAGTTATGCACATATATAGAAACACAGCTGATTATGTTGCATAATAATTTTTGATGTTTTTTTTTTAGATATATTTATATATAACCATTAAAAGTAGAGTAAAGATAGAAACACATGTTAGTGTATTTTCTGTTGGCTGACTATTATTATTATCATTATCATATATTACAGTATCACATATATATTGTTATTTTCATTATTATATAAAGATACAATTATACAATGATTATGTAATTACATTGTAATTATACAATGATATTATTAAAAACAAGATGGTGCCGTGGATGGCTGCCTCTGTGTCACGGTGAAGGAACAGAAGGAACAGAGTCTGACATTACTCCCCCCTCCTGGAAGGCGCCTCCCGCGCCATAATAATTCAACCAGGGAGGGGGGGTGGGCGCCCTGGAGGCTGGTGCAGGACTGGGAAACGGGGAATACCTCCAGGGCGGATCAGGCAGTCCAGGGTGCCATGGCGGCATGGGGAGCTCAGGGGCCATGGCGGAGCAGGGAGCTCGGGCCACCATGGCAGAGCAGGCAGTTCAATGCGCCATGGAAGACTAGGAAGCCATGGCGGAACAGGCAGACTAAGAAGCCATGGTGGAGCAGACAGTTCAGGAGGCCATGGGGGAGCAGATAGTTCAGGAGGCCACGGCGGAGCAGGGAACTCAGAAGGCCATGGCGTATCAGACAGTTCAGGAGGCCATGGGGGAGCAGATAGTTCAGGAGGCCACGGCGGAGCAGGGAACTCAGAAGGCCATGGCGTATCAGACAGTTCAGGAGGCCATGGTGGAGCAGACAGTTTAGAAGGCCATGGTGGAGTATGAAACAAACAGGAAACAAAAACTGTTAAAAAAACAGAAAACAAACAAGGGGAAAGGGGGCGCCACTTACTGTTCTGTTTTTGGTCTGGAATTCTGTCACAGTGTGCCTACGGTGAGGAGCGAGGAACAAGGAGCGAGGAACAAGGAGCGAGGAACAAGGAGCGAGGAACAAGGAACGAGGAGAACGCTGGACAATCAGGATTCACAGTATTTATTAACATTGACAGCACAGGAATCACACGTAGGACACAGGGATTGACGATCAATTCCAGACAAGGGAAACTCAGAAACACAGGGTTTATATTATGGGACTAATCAAGGAAATCAACGGGACACAGCTGGGATCAAATAAACACAATCAGGGCAGGAACAGGAAGACCAAATAAGGGCAAGGAAGGCACATGAGGAGCAAAACACACACAAAACAAGGAACAGAGTCTGACACTCGGTTTGTAGCTCCTTAATACTTTTACTATTTTTGTTTATTTGTCCTGTTTTAAGTAACTTTTTTTTCCCGATCAGCTTTACTAGGGATGATCTCTTAGACATCAGAAATAGCACAACAAATAACTTTTTGCCAACTTTCGGGCATTCAAACATTTTTCTGGACATTCTAGGCAGAGAAGCTGTGATCCTATACAAGCACTCCAAGCGATGCAAATGAGGAAAGCATGCTAGTGCGCTCGTGAAATTCCTACAGCGCAGTTTTAGGACTTCGCTGCTGAACATTCATCTGGCAAATCTCCACTCCCGAGCAAATAAAACAGACGAACTACTACTCCTCACCCAAACAAACAATGACTTTTTAAACTCTGCAGCGCTTTGCTTCACGGAAACCTAGTTGACCAGTGGCATCCCAGACAGTGCGCTTCATCTAACGGGCTTCCAGCTGTTCAGAGCGGATTGCATCACTGAGTCATCGAGTCATCGGGGAAAACAAGATAAACAATAAAAAATGTTTTATGATTTTATATCAACGAAGGCTGGTGTACAGATGTGACAGTTTTAAAGGAGATGTGCTGCCCAAATTTGGAAGCTTTCTTCATTAACTTTAAGCCTTTTTATTTGCCGCAAGAATGTTCCTAGTTTATTCTGGTGAGTGCATACATTCCTCCTGACGCGTGTGAGAGCGTGGCGCTAGATCAGCTGGCTGATCAGAACACACACACAGAGCAGCATTACCCGGACTCTTTCATTATCATTCTCAGGAATTTTAATAAAGCTAATCTCACCCGCAAACTGCCTAAATGCAGACAGCACATGCCCCACCAGGGACAGCAATATACTGGACCATTGCTACACAGTTTTAAAGGATGCATACCACTCTGTCCGCTGAGTGGCTCTGGGACTCTCTGATCACGGTTATTTATTTAAATGTTCTTTCTGTTCTCATGTCATATGTATGTATGTATGTATGTACTGTATGTATGTACCAAGAGCTCCTAAAAAAACAACAAATTATTTGTGTGTTTGCACACACTTGGCGAATAAAGCTCATTCTGATTCTGATTCTGTATAATTACAATGTAATTATACAATTATTGTAGCAGAAAATAAGTATATTAGAATGATTTCTGAAGGATCATGTGACACTGAAGACCGGAGTGGACTAATCACAGGAATTAATTACATTTTTAAAATAAATAAAAATCGAAAACAATTATTTTAAAATGTAATAATATTTTACAAGATTACTTTTTTACTGTAATTTTGATCAAATTATTGCAGTCTTGGTGGGTATTTCAAAAACATTGAAAGTTTTACCAACCTCACACTTTTGAATGTTAGTGTATATGTGTTAGTGTTCCGTTACAAAATGTAAAATTTGCTTACAAAATACTAAATTAGCTTTACCAAACCATTGTTTTTAGCAAGCTAGCAACCATCTATACTAAGAACCGGAAAAACTGCTATCAATCCACCCCTGCCCCTAGGGATATATTTTTCTAAACAAAATTATTCCAAAAATGAATATCCACTCTTTATGTTTGTATAACTGAATGAGGGAGTCCCGTGTGGCTGCTGCTACTCAATTTTCCACCAACCCCATGATCTTCTGCTGCCAGATGAACTCTGGACTATCTAGAGCTGTGAAGCTCTGTTCTCTATACAGCCGAATGCTGACATTAATTATTTATGTGTATGACACCATCGGGGGCTTTGATCGGAAGTCAGATCTGAAACATAGGAGGCATGAGTGGCTCATGAAAGAGCTGCTGCTAGTTATTCATTCATGCACTGTCGTATAAAACCTCAAACGTTGATCTAAATGAATGCAACAATGCATGAGTAAATCGCATACTGTATCCCAGAAGAACGAAAATACGTTTAGAGGAGGAGGGGTTTTCAGGTACGCCCATCCATCTTGTTTATTAAAGAGCGAGAAATGCAACTTTTTCAATATATTCAAATATTTTCTGTAGAACTGAAAATCAATGCATCTCATAGTACGGATAGGAAGAGATGTTATTGTGTTTTCTGTTGGCTGACCATGTGGACTGATATCATTGTATCATTTCAATGCAAATGGCTTTTTGTTTTGGTATTTATTTATTAAATAATAACTTATTGAAACTTCTAAAGTTTGAACTAATTTTTCTTTATGAGTTTGCTGTTTATTTGTTTGTGGTATCCCTTAAGTGAGGGTCTCTCGTGCTCTAATGCATGTGGCTTTAACATCACTTTCATTTGCCTGTCTTATTGAATTTACTACTCTTCCATTAAACCTGATTGAATTTTCGTGTCAACTCTAAACAGTATCAGGGGAGATTTTGTTAAAAAAAAGAAAAGAGTGCCATTACCTAGCAATTTAGAGGTGGCATATTGATGCATGAACCGTGGAGGAGGTACACAATTGAACTGTTTACTGAAAATGTGAGAAAAATTCCTCTTCCGTTATGGCCATTCTGTCCCTCGCTTTCTCTAGTGCTGTTTTACTGTCTTGCTTTCATTTAAATGAGGAAATTCAGAGAAGTAAATATCCAAATGTTGCTGTGATCTACAACAACTACACCTTTCTTTGGATCATATTTTGTTGTTAGGCATGGTATATTTTGTACCATGTGCACATTGTTATAGTTAGTGATTTGAGTTATATGTATAGTTATATATATATAGCCTCTCAATCTGACAATTTTCAAATGTGATTTTGATATTATTTAAATTATTTTTAAATGTGTCTCAGTACTGGTCATCATAAAAATATGTAATTGCGGGCTCTTCTAGCAAGCCTTTCATGTCTACATCATAATGATAGATCCCATTTTTGTACATTTGAAGAGCCTCTTATTTATACTGGTGAAAAATATCCGGAGATAATTGTAAAACTAAGATTTAAGCAAGTCCCTGTGAGTTTGTTTTGCTACTGTAGGTCCAGCTGGTGTGTATTGGCTCCCAAAAGTCATTATGAATGTGCAGCACAGTAGAGCAGAATCACCCAGGCATACAGGTGCTGGACAGATTGTATCTGCTCCTCAATATCAAGTCTCTTCACCTCTATACAGGCTGTTCTCAGTCACTGCAGAGCGATAGACATGGACAACAGGTGATCTTGATATGAGCTGAAAGCCTTTCGGTCTTTTACAGATCTAGAGATTCCTTCAGGGATAATAGATAACCACTATCCAGATGTTACACAAAAACACATCCTTTTGGATGTATGGAATTATAAAACAGATCATTGTGAATCATTAATGTTAGTTACTTTGGTGCTTGTCATATGAGCAATTGAACAGTCTGGAATTTTTTATTTTATTTTTTTCTCTTTCTTTCTATATAAGTTAAAGGACATCTAATACAGACTTTGTTTGTATTTTATTTAATTTTTTCATATAAAAATTGTATGTTAATACATATTCGTTCATTCATTCATTCATTCATTAATTCATTCATTCATTCATCCATTCTAGTAGCAATGCATCAGTCCCCTTGATCGAATTTGAGTGTCTTCTAACAACTGTGACAATGAATGTGAGAACATGGAAGTGGTTCAGTTACACAAGGAACACTGATCATAATTAAATCATTTTTGTTCAACTTAAATTGTGATGATGATGCCTCTCACGCAAAAGAGTGCTTGGTTGCTTGAGGCGAAGATGGTACAATGCATTACATAATTGGATTTTATAGCTGATGATGACTTTTTGCTTGGGCCTGTGGTGTACTATCAACATTGTACTTTATGAAATGCAGTTAAAATGTGCTCAAGGTGACTGTGCTGTTGAACTGTTATAACTGTGCAATTAATGATGTCTCATGACTACATTTTTGTTTTGGGATTTTTAAATAACTTCTCATTAAATATTTAGTTTCACATAGCGGGCATTTACACAACACCATTTTCAACTCAAAAAAATGTAAAACTTTGTATGTGTTTTGGCTGGTCATTTACATAACAATGCCGTTTTGGGGGCCTGAAAATACTTTAAAATCTTTTAAAACATGCTTAGAAAAATATGAGTTTTTGAAAACAATTCCGTTCTCGTCTCGATGTTGAAAATAAAGCAAAGATTATTGAAGTAGGTTTTACTAGAAAATACTAATTCAGTCTTTCTACTTCAAAATTTCATGTTTAATTTAATGTGTTGCTTGCCATTTCTTCGTATTTATTTGTGAAATTTTAAACAGTTTTCACATTTAGAAATTGTTTGTTTAGCAAAAGTGCTTTTGTATCAGGGCCAGTGTTCCATAACTTGCATCTGCTGATATAGTTCACAGTGTGGGCGTTAATTACAGAGAAAGTCAGAAAGCATGTTTGGAGAAAAACAAAAAGAGATTGAGAGAGAGCTCCCCCACTCTTCCATTTGCATTGTTGTAGGACTGTACTTAAACTCTGCAATGTAATTACAGGGCACTATTCATATAAAGAGTATAGATTGATAGGATGAACTCTGCATGTCTGCGAACAAGAAAATAGTTTGTTCTGTGTCTCTTAACGTGTCTTTATTAAAAGTAAGGTTGCATGACGAGCACAGTAAGTAGTCATTTAGCAGATGCTTTTATCCAAAGGTACCTTTAACAAGGCCTTTGCTCCAGTCCTTGCTCCTTGCTGGACTCAAACCAGCAGCTTTCTCATTTTTAGTTATGCATTTAAAGCACTGTGTTACACAACCTCCAGAAAAGAGTTGCTATGTAAGATGATGTGGTATTTTCATTGCATTTCTTTGAATCTACAAAGCTTGACACATTAGTTCTGTTCCAAAAACCTAGTGAGTTTTCACAGGTGTTTTAAGGCATCATTCATACTTTCAGCACAAAGATATGTCCCAAATAGTAGACCGCAACATTATGTGGCTTTTTGAGATACCTTGTTTTCCCATATTTTAGCATACAAGGCAAACTCGTGAGTAAACCTGTTTTGTGTACAACACTATACGTAGGCAGTAGACAACAAGTCAGCTCACTAGTTTGCATTGAGCTATTGCTTATGCAAATTTAAAATGGCTTTTCTTTTTTATTATAATGATGTGCATAATGTGCAGGCACATCATATCTCACAGTCTAGATATTTATGTGAACGTAAATTTGTATGTTTTTTTTTTCCTCCTAAATGTATTCATCCACACTGGCGGAGATATCACAACAGTTCTATTAATGCTGTGATTTCAGGAATATTAACACAGATATTTGACAATTATTTAACATAATTAGTTGGTCTCATTGTCATTATTTGTTGTCCTTATTGGAGTGAGCCATGAGGAGGAAATGTGGCATTATTTAGATCTTCAACCTTTCAAATTATGCCAAGTTATGATTGCAACAGTTGATCATTTATATGCCAACATTTTTAATTAAAAACATTTTGCACCTGGATGCTGCCAAAAAATGGTAAAGCTTGCAATATATATATATATATATATTTTTTTTTTTTTTTTTTTTTTTTTTTTTTTTGCCAAATGCTAATAAGCTTTGCAATTCATTTAATATGTAAATTGAGTAATTAGTTAAATTGAGTATGTTAGTGATTTATTTGCTTGCTTTGTTTTATCATTAATTTTTAATTAATTAATCAAATTGGACTACAGGGACTCATGATGCAGTCAAAATATCCAGTTGCGTGGGTTTTCCAGATAATGTGTGTTGTCGCTGGACCTTTGCTTCTCAGAAATATTACCATGTATTGTGCACATTATTTTATGACAGATTTTTTTTTTTGTTATATTCAAATGATGTAGATTTCAAAAACAAATGGATAGTAAGGTAATAATTATTTATTTCTTATCCGGCAAGTATTCAGTGTAGTGATTGATGCCCATGAGTGTGTTATGTAGATGTTTTTAATTCTAATATTCCAACCGACAGCCAGCCAAAGTTTTTGACAGATGTGATAATATAGGAGGGAACTATGCTTGATTTTTGGGTAATTATAAAATGTGCTGGAGATGTCCAAAATACTTTTTGCAGTTCATTATTTGCTTAGGTTTTCTTAAATAAATTGCATGTTACTGTTTTCTGTTGTCAAAATCGTGGTGCAAATTTGTTGACTTTTGAAAAGCAAGTTGTTGTTTGTTTGTTTTTTAACCAGGAAAGGAGTGGTTTTGATGCACAAAGTTGTCTCTTATACCAAAAATATTTTATGTAAACCCATAGAAATGTAGATCCTGTTGTAAAATAAAAAATTACAAGTACCTGTTTGAACATTAAAAGCTGAAGAATATGTCCATTTGATCAAAAGGAGTTAAACACAAATTTGGAATAGGGTGCATTTTGTATTTTCAAATACAAATAGTAAATCCTGAGATGTATTTGTATAGCATCTTATGGATATTTTACATTCATTTTCTGTCCTAAATAATAATTATTATTTGGGCAATATACTGAAAAACTGGTTTGAAATACCTGCATCGGTCTCTTCAGGCTTTATTTTTCACATTTCTCACATTTTCACATTTATATTTTTCACATTTCTATATATTTTTTATATATTTTCATGTTTCTGAGAAATAAATGTGTAAAACAAAAGGCACGTTTATTTTATTTATTTATTTATTTTTTGTGCACATTGTTTCAATGAGTAATACTGATGTGTAGGAGACCCATTTAAATGGTTACCACATGAATGGTACACAAGGACAGCCATTTCTCTTCCTTATTGCTTTGGTTTTCATTTTGAGAAACACTTCAACACTCCATTGGTTATTTGGCACAATCATGACCCAAGTAAAACTGACAACGGGCTTTGATTGTGAGTCATAATTTACTCTTTTAATATCCTATTAGACTTGATCAAGCAATTAAATATTGTCCGCTATACGTAAGGGTGAAATATGTTCAAATGGTCATTGCACAAAAGGAAATGAAAAACAATGTCATACAGATATGACCGCACCTTAACCGTCTTTGATTCTTGCTAGCTGCAGTGAACATGCCAGCATGATCTCTGATAGCTGTTTCTATGTAAATGGGGGTTTTAGCACACTTGTTGATTTTTTTTTTTCTTTTGGGTGTTTGGATAAACAATGACAAATACAATTCATAGGTTTATTTGTTTGTATTAATAATAAATGCAATGAATGTTATGTTTAACTAAAAATAACTGTGCTTAATTGTATTGAATATGCAGTTGTTGTTCACTTCAGATATTAAAAGTACATTTTTAAAAACGTTTACTTGTAGATAACCTGTAGATAATATAATATTAATACAAGAAAAGTGGACTTAAGTATAGGTGTACTTACACTTAAGTGTACCTAAAGAAGGTACATTTTCATGACTGTTTCTTAATAATGTTGAATTAAAAGTTTTACTTTAAGTTACATTTTTAAATCAAGAGAGTATTGCAATAGTCCAGCCTGGACAGAACAAGCGCTTGAACAAGGAGTTGTGTTGCATGTTCTGAAAGAAAGAGCCTGATCTTCCTAATGTTGTATAAAGCAAATCTGCAGGACCGGGCAGTTTTAGCAATGTGGTCTGAGAAATTCAGCTTATCATCAATCACAACTCCAAGGTTTCTAGCAGTTTTTGAAGGAGTTATGGTTGATGAGCCTAACTGGATGGTGACATTTTGATAAAGTGATGGGTTTGTTGAAACCACAAGCAGTTCTGTCTTCTGTCTCTGCCAGGTTGAGTTGAAGGTGATGGTACGTCATCCAACAAGTCATATAATAAATCATATAATAAACATATGTAATAAACTTTTGTTGTGCTTTAAATGATGTTGATGTGTTAGCATCCTAAAGTTATGTCAAATATTTGATTATAATTTTAACTGCAGTGTTACACAATATTACATTTAAAGGTTTTATATTTTAAATTTACTAAATTCATCATTACAGATATATTTAAATACTGTACATAAAATACAACTTTCAGTAGTAATGGCAAAACAAATCCACCATTAAGGTGTTTAAACTTTTGCTTCTGGACATAACCCAGAAGTCCATAATCCATAATATTGCTTCCTCCAGTGAAGAAAAAAAAATCCTCTGTGGTCCCCTCACATGGAAATTCACTGAAATACTTATTTAGAACTGTTTTGGAGTTTTTGTTTGCAAACGGTGCTTGATCTGTATGTAATTCTCTCTTGATTCAGACGAGGATACTTTTTCACTGGAGAAAGCAATATTAGCCAGAAGCAATGGTTTGAAGTTAAAAGCATCTTTTCAATTCAATTCAATTCAATTCAATTCAATTCAATTCAAGTTTATTTATATAACGTTTTTCACAATGCAAATCGTTGCAAAGCAGCTTTACAGAAAATTAAAGTTTCTACATTATATTTAGTAATAGCTTATCAGTGGGCTTATCCATATGGCAGAAATGTACAGTAAAAATCAAGCAGTTAGTTAATGCCATGTAATCAAACAGACGGTGCACACTATTAACAGCAATGATTATATGTTGCGATCAAACTTATAGAAAAATCTGGTAGTTTTGTATGTTGTCTGAGGGTTGGCATCATCTGAGGTCTTCTGAGGGGTTGGCATCATCTCTTCTCAGGTGTTCGGTCATCTCAGGTGTTTGTAAGGGCTGGATCCAGACTGAAGCTTGTGTGAAACAGAGAAGGAAATTGAGAAAAATGAGTGTAGCTGCTGTTTCAACTAAGCAAAAAATGATGTGTTCAACCCAAGCAAAAGAATGTTAATGTGCATTTGATCAGATGTAACTGAAGTACAGGGTTATGAGATACTAAAGATACTGAATGTTTGGCTAAAGAGATGTGTCTTTAATCTAAATTTAAACAGAGAGAGTGTGTGTCTGAACCCTGAACATTATCACGAAGGCTATTCCAGAGTTTGGGAGCCAAATGTGAAAAAACTCGACCTCCTTTTGTGTACTTTGCTATCCTAGGTACTACCAAAAGTCCAGAGTTTTGCGACCTTAGGGAACGTGATGGATTGTAGCGTGGTAAAAGACTAGTTAGGTATGCAGGAGCTAAACCATTTAGGGCCTTAAAAGTAAGTAATAATATTTTGTAACTGATACGGAACTTAATGTCACGAATTCGGTCCATGGACTTCCGTTTATTCACCACCAGAGGTCACCCTTTCCTTTACATTGACTCTCGCACAACACAAACTGTTGCATAGCACCCCGGACTACATATCCCATCATTCATTGCACGATTTGCACACTACACTGATTGCACTCATTGCACACAGCTGTTTCTTATCACCTCACTCACTATATAACACCCACTCAAACCACCATTCTCGGCTGAATATTGTTTAGCCTGTACCCTTTCCGAGTCTCCGTGTTTTCCTTGTTTTGCCTTGCCTGTTTTTGCGGTTTCTGATCTTTGCCTGTTTTCCTGGATTGTTCCCTCTCGTCTCGCCCCTGTGATTCTGTCTGCTGATCGGTGACCTACGCTAGCCCTGGGACTATTCTTGTGTTTTGCCCGCCATATACCTGTTTGGCATTGTTTGACCCTGCCTGTTTACCACGTCTCTTGAATAAAGCCTGCAGATGGATCCACACGTCTCACGACTCGTCAGCCCCGTCACACTTAATAGGTAGCCAGTGCAGAGACTGTAAAATTGTGGTAATATTATCATATTTTCTTGACCTGGTAAGGACTCTAGCAGCTGCATTTTGGACTACCTGTAGCTTGTTTATTGAAGATGCAAGACAACCACCTAGCAGTCAGTGGAGGAAAGAGTACTGACAATTTGTACTTAAGTACAAGTACTGTTACATTGCTGAAATAATACTCAATTACAAGTAAAAGTACTGGTGCCAAAACAGTACTTAAATGAAAGTACAAAGTACTCTTCTCAAAAACTACTCAGAGTACTAGTTACTAGTTACTTTTAGCCGGTGATATTTAATGAATTACCAAAAAATATTAATTCATATCAAAGATCGTGGTCGAATCCCACACCACGCCCATATAAGTGGTTCTCTGTACTGGAGAAAGCACACTTTTCTTGCCGTTAAGTCTTAACCCCAGCTCTTTCGTGTGAGTGAGAACGACATCACGATGTCGAACCACCATCCGATGTGGTTTAGTCGTGAAAGTGTGGGGTGAGAATGCAAGGCCTAAGGAAGAACCAGTATTGGTAGGCTTTTGCCCCCAAAAACGAACCTCAGGAACTTCCTGTGATGAGGAAGGATGGAGATATGGAAATATGCGTCTTTCAGATCGATCGTGACAAACCAGTCCTCGGACCTGATCTGAGACACGACTTGTTTGAGTGTAAGCATTCTGAACTTCAGTCGCATGACTGAGCGGTTCAGTAGGTGCAGATCTAAAATAGGACGCAACCCCCCCATCCTTCTTCGGAACAACGAAGTACCGGCTGTAGAACTGGGAGTCTGTCTCGTGCGGAGGGACCACCTCGATGGCCTCCTTCCTAAACACAGTAACTACTACCAGAGCCTGCTTGGGAACCACTAGCGTGGGGGTGACCCCGTTGAATCGAGGCAGACGAGAACCGAACTGGATTCCGTAGCCTCTTTCTACAGTACGCAGGACCCATTGAGAAACATTTGGCAGTAGCTTCCACGCTGCTAAATAATCTACTAAGGGAATCAGTCTCTCGAGACTGATCTCTGGTGTGCCCAGATGACCAAACAAGCTGCTCTGGGGACCCCCGCAGAGGCCACGAACCTCTCAGTGCCGCTACGTTGCCGGGCGGTAACTAAGAGAAGCGCTCGCCAGAGACCGCTGCGCCCTGGAACACGGCAGGGTTGGCAGACTGACCTCCTGAGGGCACTGAGGAGAGACGGCACCGTGCGGTGTGAACCTCTCTTCCCCAGAGGGGCCTGCCCTCCGAGGTCCTAAGCTACAGCATCAGGACTCTCATAGCCGAAATTCTCAGTCGCCGCCGTGCCTCAGCAGCAGCGGGACAGCAATCGCAAGATCACAGGCACGGACACACTCCTCGGAGCGTGCCCAGCGAGAGCAGAGCGTTTAACAGTGGAAAAAACACAATCCGCCCCCCGAGAGCCGACTGCGCGAGCGGGCGCCGGATCTGGTGATTAGGAAGCAGATCCATACGCGAAACCCACGAGCACAGCCGCCACTCCGCCTCGGCGAAAGGAATGCTAGTGAAGGCTCCCTCCTCAAAGAGAGCCCTCTGAGAGCGAAGCAAGGCAGTAACAACTGTACTTCGCTCCCAAGCAAACCACGCACAGGCTGTGTGTATCCCCACTCGTGATATAACGTGGGCAGGGAGGAACACACGACCTATAACGTAAATTTACGTACGGATATCTTTATTGCCTACTGAAAAGCCAAAGGTTTGAATATCAATTCAAATTGTGGGCATACTCAGTAACGAACTATGATTTAAAAGTAACAAAGTAGATTATTTTGCATAATTTGTACTTAAGTACAAGTAAAAGTACATCTTTAAAAATATACTCAAAAAAAGTTAAAGCACCTGAAAAAACTACTTAATTACAGTAACGTGAGTAGTTGTAATTTGTTACCTCCACCACTGCTAGCAGTGCATTACAATAGTCCAGTCTAAAGTTCTTGAATGCATGTAGAGGCACATGCCCCCTCAGATTTTTGAGCCAAGTAGATTTTGAATGCAGCTTCCAAAAGACAAAAATAGCCAAATAATATTTTCTATATTTGATACAATCACTCCAGCGTTAGGCCTGGGTGATACAACGTATCAATATTTATCGACGGTACACCTTCTTCGATAACGATATAAAAAAATGTTCGATATAGTGCAGTATATAGGCACTATCTATGAGTGACGCAGACAGCACACACAAACATGAACACATGCTGAAATGTGTGCTATGCCTGCCTGTGAAGAGGAGATTGTGAATAAAAAATTAATATTAGTCGAATTTAAAATAAACATATGCATTTGAATGTTAGGTGTGCATCAGGGAGCATCATCAGTGGCGTGCGAGATGCGGTGATGATGTAAGTGACGTTGTTGCGTTTTAATGGTGTGTTAGTCTTGCCCAGGAGATGTGCCGCTGCTGTGTTATGCATTCAAAATATTAGAGAAATATAGAAGCTCAATGCGGAGATCTGAAATGGGTTAAAACTGAAACCAAGCCATTCACACAGAACGCATATTCAGTGCATTTTTCACTCACGTCTCATGAAAGACATGTAGCCTTGCAAAGTTAAAACAGTTTAAACTTTTAGAAAACACGTCACAAATTTGTGGAGGTGTATTCCTTTTCACTGCATCTCTTATGTTTTAAATGCAGTCTGTGTGAATGGCGCTTCGGCTCTTTGGATTAAGCAATATGCAATTTACGAAATTATATTTTATTTTTATGAGTTAATTTAGACGTAATGCACGTTTTTATAGAGTTACTTGCTAAATGTGCTGCATTATTTTGCTCATTGCGCCCTCCTGTGGCCTCGGGAGACAATTAGACCTATACAATAAAGACCTATTTAATTTGCATCTAAAACATTAGAAATTAGATATTTGTTTAATTTTTATTGTGTTGAATTGTTAAAACAAAAAATATTTGTTGTTTGTCTCAATAAATTGTGTTAATTATAAATACAGTGGTTAAATTAAAAAAAAAAATTCTATTGCTTTTTGTTTAAAAAAATGGTTATAAAAATGTCAATAATTATCGATACCGAACGATATTATATCGTTGATACATTTTTTAGCTATATCGCCCAGCCCTATCCAGCGTGATTAAATCGTTCAGCGCGTCATGTTATCAGCTGCTAAATTCAAATCTGTGTTAGCTGGCTGGCGCTGAGCCAGCAGAAGCGTTTGTACAGCGCTGCATTATAACCAATCACACACAATTCTGTTGAGCTTATGAATGCAATGGCCAATCAGAGGTGTTTTCCGATGAATGCCTGTGTTTTGTTCACTTGCTCGCTGACTGAATACCTCTTTCTGCCGAATTCTCTCATTAGAAACAGCAAAGTGCAGATGTGTGTATAAATAAGTAAGATATTCATTTCACAGTGTAAACAGCTTCAGTGATTTTAATGGGAGTTTTTGAGAGTGCTTGAATTCTAAGCTGTCATAAAAAATGTTCTTTGATAATGTAAATGTTCTTTGCTCTCTTTCTGTACATTGAAAGTGTTATAGCCTAACTTACAATGTTTTTATTCACATTTACATTCAATGTTAAATTCACATTAAATATAAAGTCAGTCGTATTAAAATTATGTTATGGCATGACACCCATATATGTTACTTAAGTAAACAGACAGGTTTTTTATGCATAGTTAATAGACTGCATTATTAGGCTACTTTGACCATCGCCCACTATTGATCAACTAACATAGGTGAGAATCGAGATATTTCATAATATAGTTAATGTTAAATAATATAGCCATCTGCTTCCCGCGGTTCAGGAGCTGCCGCTGCTGAGGCATGGAGGATAATGAGCTTGTGGGGATCACAGGTGGACCTGGCCGATGAGTTTAAAGAGGGGCTTTCCCTCTCGCGCTCATCGGCTGCGGACGAGAGACAGCCACTGGAGGATGATGTTATCTCTTTAACATCATCTGATCCAGGGGCCAGTGCTCTTCTGGGTTCAGCCCAGGAAGAGCAGGAAATGTATGAGGAGGGCGAAGAAGCTGAGGCTGAGCCTTCCCAATCCTCCTGCCCTGCGTATGATGAGCTCTTGGAGGTTATGGATCGTGTCACTGCGAGGCTTGACTTGCCGTGGAAGCGGACTAAGGAAGTGACATTGCGAGGTCGTCTCGATGAACGTTATCTTTCTGGCCATAACCCTCCAGCTCAGGTGAGCCTTCCTTTCCTTCCTGATCTCCATACTGAGATCGAGAAAGAATGGAAGAGGCGGTTTTCCTCACGCATCCATCGGTTTCAACATACCAGTTATGCAAACATCGAGGTGATGCGTGAAAACGGCTATGAGAGGATGCCCCCTGTAGAAGAGACGCTAACCAGCTATCTCTCTATGGGTGAGACATCGTCTCTCAAAACTCCCTCCTTGCCATCCGTGCCCCTTCAGACTACATCTCGCTTGAATGGCATACGCAGCAGCAGGTCAGGCTGTTGCTTCGTTGCACATGATGGTGGTGCTCCAGGCATACCATGATGACCTGCTGAAAGACCTGGATAAAGAAAGGGGCTTTCTTCTCGATGCCCTTTTGTTTTGGTACCTCCGTTGAGATGGTGGTCGAGAAGTTCAGGGAGGCGAAGGCGCGCTCAGCGGCCTTCAAAACCTTCATTCCACGAAGGTCCAGGTCTGACCCAGAACAACCCAGGGGTCCTGGCCCGTCTCGGTTTGAGGATCAGAGATGAGCACAGAAGGCTAGCATCGCGACTCGCGCTCCTCCCCTGCCTGCGGGTAGAGGTAGGAAGTATCGTGGGTCAAAGGGAGGTAGGCAGGACCTGAGGGATGTGATCCAGACAAGGCGTAAGCGCTTTCGTCTGGATCAGAGTGATACTTAGGTATCCGCTCTTTCCCTCAGGGAGTGTAACATCTACCCTTTCTTCCCCTTCCTAATTCCCCTATATATATATATATATATATATATATATATATATATATATATAACATACAAACGTTGTATGGAAATTACCTGTCTTAACATTCATTCATAACTCATCGAACATTGTCTTATGGAAATTACCCCTTTTTTCAGGTTTGAAGGTCATGATGTTGAGTAAAAAAATGAGAACCTTTGCATGAACAGATTTTCTACTGCTTTAAATTGTTAGACCTGATTTAATTTCCAAATAACCCAAAGTTGAAGCTTCAGTACAATATCTTGAACTGCTTTTTCATTGATTATTAATTAACTTCTTAAGTTCCAGATTTAAATACTAAATCATTCGGTTACACTTTATTTCGATAGTCCACTTTAGACATTCTATTAACTATAAGTAACTTTGTAACTACATGTCAACTACATGTCAACTAATTCTCATTCATTTGCAACTACATGTCTACTAACTCTCAGAGTAGACTGTTAGGGTAGGTTTAGGGTTAGTAGAATAAGTTGACAAAGAAAGTGTTAGAAGATATCAAGCAGACAGTCTACTAATACTCTACTAAACTGCTAATTGACATGTAGTTGCAAAGTTACTTACTGTTAATAGAATGTCTAAAGTGGACTATTGAAATAAAGTGTTACCAATCATTTAATTTAAAATATAGCCCATTTCAATAATCCCTGGTGTCTGATTTGATCTCAACTGATTATAGTAGAAATCAGTAGAAAATGTCTTTATTTAGTTTGTTTATTTAGTCTTTTTAAAGCAAATTATTATCATAAATTAATTTGACAATCTATCAAGCTAATATAGCAATACAGTTTTTTCTTTTTTTTCAAATGAAAATGCTAATATTTCGGCTTTGAGTGAGTCATGATTTCCAATGCAAAACACTCTGTCACTATGCTAGGTTCTTGTGGGTGGTTTTAAGGTTAGGTCAAAAGAGTCCACCCTCAAATCTCTGTGATATCCTGATCTCTAGATAAGATTTACAACAAAACTAACCCTAAGTATGAGCATTAATAATGATGCTTACCTAAGCAAATAGATAATAAACATAATCATCATGTTCTTACTGACCACATAGCCCATATACAGTGGGTACGGAAAGTATTCAGACCCCCTTAAATTTTTCACTCTTTGTTATATTGCAGCCATTTGCTAAAATCATTTAAGTTAAATTTTTTTCCTCATTAATGTACACACAGCACCCCATATTGACAGAAAAACACAGAATTGTTGACATTTTTGCAGATTTATTAAAAAAGAAAAACTGAAATATCACATGGTCCTAAGTATTCAGACCCTTTGCTGTGACACTCATATATTTAACTCAGGTGCTGTCCATTTCTTCTGATCATCCTTGAGATGGTTCTACACCTTCATTTGAGTCCAGCTGTGTTTGATTATACTGATTGGACTTGATTAGGAAAGCCACACACCTGTCTATATAAGACCTTACAGCTCACAGTGCATGTCAGAGCAAATGAGAATCATGAGGTCAAAGGAACTGCCTGAAGAGCTCAGAGACAGAATTGTGGCAAGGCACAGATCTGGCCAAGGTTACAAAAAAATTTCTGCTGCACTTAAGGTTCCCAAGAGCACAGTGGCCTCCATTCCTTAAATGGAAGACGTTTGGGATGACCAGAACCCTTCCTAGAGCTGGCCGTCTGGCCAAACTGAGCTATCGGGGGAGAAGAGCCTTGGTGAGAGAGGTAAAGAAGAACCCAAAGATCATTGTGGCTGAGCTCCAGAGATGCAGTCGGGAGATGGGAGAAAGTTTTAGAAAGTCAACCATCACTGCAGCCCTCCACCAGTCGGGGCTTTATGGCAGAGTGGCCCGACGGAAGCCTCTCCTCAGTGCAAGACACATGAAAGCCCGCATGGAGTTGTGAGATGGTGAGAAATAAGATTCTCTGGTATGATGAGATCCAGATAGAACTTTTTGGCCTTAATTCTAAGTGGTATGTGTGGGGAAAACCAGGCACTGCTCATCACCTGTCCAATACAGTCCCAGCAGTGAAGCATGGTGGTGGCAGCATCATGCTGTGGGGGTGTTTTTCAGCTGCAGGGACAGGACGACTGGTTGCAATTGAGGGAAAGATGAATGCGGCCAAGTACAGGGATATCCTGGATGAAAACCTTCTCCAGAGTGCTCAGGACTTCAGACTGGGCCGAAGGTTTACCTTCCAACAGCTAAGCACACAGCTAAAATAACGAAGGTGTGGCTTCACAACAACTCTGTGACTGTTCTTGAATGGCCCAGCCAGAGCCCTGACTTAAACCCAATTGAGCATCTCTGGAGAGACCTAAACATGGCTGTCCACCAACATTTACCATCCAACCTGACAGAACTGGAGAGGATCTGCAAGGAGGAATGGCAGAGGATCCCCAAATCCAGGTGTGAAAAACTTGTTGCATCTTTCCCAAAAAGACTCCTGGCTGTATTAGATCAAAAGGGTGCTTCTACTAAATACTGAGCAAAGGGTCTGAATACATAGGACCATGTGATATTTCAGTTTTTCTTTTTTAATAAATCTGCAAAAATGTCAACAATTCTGTGTTTTTCTGTCAATATGGGGTGCTGTGTGTACATTAATGAGGAAAAAAAATTAACTTAAATGATTTTAGCAAATGGCTGCAATATAACAAAGAGTGAAAAATTTAAGGGGGTCTGAATACTTTCCGTACCCACTGTATGTGACCATGTAGATTATATACTGACCATACGCTTGTTTATCCTGTTTCCATCCATCCTTCCAGTAGCTCTTTTGAAATTCATAGTTTACAGGCACATTTCATTACTGCCTCTTAGTAAATTCCTCTTAGTAAATTCCAAACTTATTTTATTCTTCTGTACATCGATAGTCCAAACAAACACTCCATTCCTCTCGGACTCACAGAATCCTCTAAAATACAGTTAAATTAGCTATTAAAATGGTTCCATCTTCAAAACCTTATTGGATTAGCCACATCTGAAGAAAATATGTGTACATTTGCTAACTGTAACTCCACACTTAATACTATAATATTATAAATAAATAATATAATAATTTAATAAATGATATATTTTACCCTGAACTATCTGTCAGCTCCCTGTTTGTATTGATAAGGCCTGTGCTGCGCTCACAGTTCCCAGTTACAGGTTTAAACACATTTACATGTTTACAAAGTCACAGCAAGCAATTCAGTTTGATGGTCCTTATCACTCTGTCTTCCAAATTGCATCTGTTTCCACTAAATGAATTTGTTGGCTGTACTCAATTGAATGGGCAGCTCTGGTTGAGTGATTGATACATGAACTAATTTTCTTGCTCACTGATGTATCACTGTATGATTTATTTTTCAGCGGGAGGTTGACTGGGTGTATCTTTCATGAACATATTTATTGGTGGACGAGTGAAATGATCTAGAATCTGCTCTGTGTATGGATGCACTCTACGTGCTGGTTTGATCAACTGATCTGTAAATGCCTATGTTGAGCAGCCTGGCAAATACAATTTTGTTGTGTATTTACATCCTTGTTTGCAGTAACTTGAGAAGACTAAATAACAGATGGTGTCCATTTTCTGATTTCCTTCCTGAATTAATTAATTAATTTATAAAATATTAATGTGCACAAAATAATATCTGACAAACTGAGGTCACTAAAGTTGAAGGTGAATTGTATAATTTGTGTGACATTAGTGACACCAGACTAAAAAAAAAGAAAAAGAAAAAATATATATATATATACAGTGGGTACGGAAAGTATTCAGACCCCCTTAAATTTTTCACTCTTTGTTATATTGCAGCCATTTGCTAAAATCATTTAAGTTATTTTTTTTCCCTCATTAATGTACACACAGCACCCCATATTGACAGAAAAACACAGAATTGTTGACATTTTTGCAGATTTATTAAAAAAGAAAAACTGAAATATCACATGGTCCTAAGTATTCAGACCCTTTGCTGTGACACTCAAATATTTAACTCAGGTGCTGTCCATTTCTTCTGAGCATCCTTGAGATGGTTCTACACCTTAATTTGAGTCCAGCTGTGTTTGATTATACTGATTGAACTTGATTAGGAATTTTAGCAAATGGCTGCAATATAACAAAGAGTGAAAAATTTAAGGGGGTCTGAATACTTTCCGTACCCACTGTATATATATATATATATTTTTTTTTACATTATTATTTTCGGTCCTGTTTTATGAAGAACGTATGTTTGTTGTCTTGACACAACAAAACATTCTTCAATAAATTACATATAAATGTTTAATTATATGGAGAAAACAGGAACTATTTATATATATATATATATATATATATATA
>NW_015505777.1:175660-205206 GCF_001515645.1 Sinocyclocheilus grahami | reverse complement strand
TTTTTTTTTTTTTTTTTTTTTTTTTTTTTTACACTTTTAGTTAAATGTGCACTAAGCAACATTTGAAAAAAAAAAAAACGCTTTTGACCACAGTGCCGGACCGAGTTCCAAAACACACTCACAGCCAATCAGCAGTAAGGGGCGTGTCCAGTGATGATAAGGAGAAGAGAGCGATCAGTGAGTGCACAGGGCGGATAATACTATCACACGTGATAGTTGTCAAGTGATGAATCTGACCAATCGTGAAATGGCTGTGTTGTCATCATCGCTGAGTTGAGTCAGCCGGCTGCTCTCGAAACACTCTTGCAGTGCTTTGATGCCACACGTGACAGTGACGTGGCGTCGGCACTGTCTCAAGTCGAACAAAATTACTAACTGGCATGCACTGCTTCAAGTCAGATTGTGATCGATCTGCGCAGTGCTACATGAAGTCGAACGCACCTATTAAGCACAAGACACATGACTTAAACAACCAATCAGAACAAAACACACAGACAAGGGAATCACATGACAACAATGAACAAGAAACAAAACCCAAACACCACATTACAATAAGTGATATTTCTTAGTATATAATTAGCATCAAACAAACAATTAAAAATTTTATTTTCAGTGATTCAAAAGATTAAACAAAAACAAAAATTGAAAAAATTATTGCACAACCATCAATTAGGTGGCGATATGCAGTAATTATGTAAATCAAAGATATAGATGCCCCATTCAACTGCGCCAAGCATGTAGACGGGTCAGCCATCTTCAACGGTCAGCTTGACACCCCTCACCATAATAATCAATGAATATTCGAAGATGCCACAATCCTGCAATGCCAATGGTTGTAAAAACCACCGGGATTTAAATTCCCAAAAAAACGGCTAAACATTCACAGGTGAGAATGTGTTGATTTGTGTTTTTAAATGTATTAGCTCAATATTACAAGTTTTGGTACAAGATTTATTACAAACATTGGTAACTTTTAATGTTGTGTTAGCTAACGGGCTCATCTTGTTGTATGGTGTTAGTTAGGCCTACACAACAACAAGTTGAGCTCTCTCGGCCACCGTATTCGAGGGTTCGCAGACCATCGGCTGTTATGATGAATGACGTCAAGTTGACCCTTTGAATGTTGAGGATGACTTGCGTATAGTGGCCCATAGTAACAGTTGCTAATGAGGCATCTACATATACATATCTATGACGTTAATGACCATTGAGCACAAGAAGATAGAAGCAGCATGGTGCACTTTTTCTTAGCATCGGTTTCCATGGCGACCTGTCGATTTGTCGCTCTGTTGAGAATGTCTTGTGTGTTAACTGTGAACATAGTCTGGGTTGACTGAACTTACCTTCGGATGCATTTTTTGGAACCAGCCTACCACAAGTAAGCCAGGTTTGGGTAAATCAACCGAGAGTTCAGGGTATATGTGACAGTAAGTTAACCTTGCTTTCTGGAATACCCCCCAGATTCCGCCATCGTCACTGCCAAGGTGTGTTAGTACGTGTGGGGCGGAGTTATCAAAATAGGTGCGAGGTTCTGTTGGGGTATGGGTGTGTTTGTTTTGGTGCTTTCAAATATCAACATTGTTTGATAAAATTTGCTTAGTGCACCTTTAAATATAAGTAAAATTATATTGTAAAATGTGTGCTATAATTCAGCCCACACTACCATTCAAAAAAAGTTTTTGGTCAGTACAATTTGTATGATATTTTTGAAACAAGTCACTTATGTTCACCAAGGCTGCATTTATTTGATCCAAAAAAAATACAGCAAAACAGTGATATTGTGAAATAATATTACAATTTAATGATTACTTTCTATTTGTTGGCAAAGCTGATTTTTCAGCAGCCATTACTCCAGTCTTTAGTGTCACATGATCCTTCAGAAATAATTCAAATATGCTGATTAAGAAATATTATCAATGTTGAAAACATCTCTGCCTCTTAATATCTGTAACGAACGAGACGTGAAGATCCATACGCAAAGCTTTTATTCATAGACATGGTCATACACAAGCAGGGTCAAGCATCAGCAAACAGATATGTATAAGACAAGACAGAGTATTCTTAGGGTTGGTGTGGGTCATCGATCGGCGAACAGAATCCAAAGGGCTTGACAAGAGGGGCAATCCAGAAACATGAGCAATAGTCCACATGAGGTACAAACAGAGTCCGAGCAGCGAGGGTTAATCCAAGATACACAGGCAGGAATAAGGAAACAGGAAACAAGGCAACACAAAATGAATAGACTAAACTAGAGCTAGAAACTAGGCTCTGTAAAGCAGCTATCACTAGGTGAGTGATAAACGCAGAACAATACTCAGCGACTTGAGCAGGATCTGAGTGGGTGTTATATAATGTGTGTAATAGCTTTCAGGTGAGCGTGTGATTGGTTACAGCTGTGTGCAATCAGTGCAATGGATGATGGGAAATGTAGTCCGGAGTGACATGTAACAGTCAATAGTCAATATGATGAAGAGGCGACCTCTTGTGGCAGTCGGATGGAAGTCTATGGACAGAATTCATGACAATATTTTTGTGATATATATACATATACATTTTTTTTTTTTTTTTGTTTCATGTTTGATAAATTTTAATGCATCCTTGTTGGAACAAAAGGTTTTTCTTCCTGACCCCAAACTATTGTGCAGTTTATTCCTTTAAAACCTTTTTTATTGTTTGCAAGATTTAAGAAGATAGACATGATGCAATTCATTGCAAAAAAGAAAAGAAAAACTTTACTTTTGTTCACTAAAAAATTGGTCATGATCTGGATCACACAGAAATTCACAGCATTTCAAATTATATTGTAATTTCAGGAAATTATGTTATCACAGGTGTCTGCTCAAGTTAGGCAGATTTATTCTGAGATCCCACACTCACAACATGTTCCCAATGCAATTACATTGTCAATGTGGGTCCTTAACCAAACCAATACGTCACCCTTGGTTGGGGTCTCAAAGATTCTTGCTTCAATTGAATTCTCTGCCTCTGTCAAACGCTGTTATTAAATACAAACTGAGATCTCCAGAGCAGAACACCCACAGATCCATGGAGAAAGCTTGTGCAACACAAAGCACATAATGAGAGGTTCTTCAAGCAGGAGATCACAGAAAGCCTGATGTGGATGCTGTGCTGGAGATAATGTTTACCAGCTAGCAGCATCTCCCACAGTTTAGCTTGCAGGTGGAGGCCAGGCTTTTGTTGACACTTTATTCTCAGAGCGCCGTGTTTCAGAGGTTATCGGTCCTTTAAATCATCTGTGAGATGATCCTACTGTGTTCACCTGCTGAGGCGTCACCTCTCTAGTCTCCTCCATTGCATTCTATTGAGGACTGGATGCTTGATATAGAGGGTAGGGTCTTTCTTACCGTGTTCAGAGAGGCCACGACTGTTTTATTTTAAGATAAATCAATTTCCAAAACTCTTGACGGGTGACCATTTGCAACATGACTAGGGAACTGCTGGGAAAATTACATATTATGGTGCGATGGAAAACATCACAAGATGGATAATGTTATTTTTTAAAGGAGAGAGAAGGATGTTCAAATTCATCAAGGGTTGTTTATCTTTTCGATTGAATAAATCTTTGGTAAATTTGTTGCTCGCTACTTTGTTTAAGCTTGTTGAGAGAAACCAGCTTCATGATAACTTGTTTTTAGCATCAAATGAAGTACTCACGATTAACTAAATTGGCATTGCACAGCTAGCAATAAGAATAGCTGTCTGGTTATGCTTGTTAAGAACTTGTAAGACAATTAACTATTTTTATTCCACCTGCATTTTTTTGTATAAACCCTCTAGAGCAGTGTTTCTCAACCCTGAGCGCCCCCCAACACTGCACATTTTGTATGTCTCCCTTATCTGACACCCATTTCAGGTCTTGGAGTTTCTTTTAATGAGCTAATGAGTTGAATCAGGTGTGTTTGATTAGGGAGACACACAACATGTTGGGGGGCGCCCAGGACCAGGTTTGAGAAACACTGCTCTAGAGCATGGGTGTCAAACTCAATTCCTGGAGGGCCAAAGCCATGCAGAGTTTTATTTCAACCCTGCTCCAACACACATACCATGTAGTTTTCAAATAAGTCTGAAGGACTTGATTAGTTGGATCAGGTGTGTTTAATTAGGGTTGAATCTAAACTCTGCAGGGCTCCGGCCCTCCAGGAATTGAGTTTGACACCCCTGCTCTAGAGTAATGAAAATATATAACTATATTAAAAGTAATTCGTTTTTGTTAAATAAAGGAATGTTCAAAATGCATCTGTGATATTATTTGTTTTATTATTTATTTAGATCCATATCATCAATAATACATCAATAATGCTTTTCCTCATTTTCCCACATTTAGTTGACAACATTATGAATTATGCATTAAAGGAATAGTTCACCCAAAAGTGAAAATTTGCTTACATCCCAGGCTATCCAAGATATAGTTGAGTTTGTTTCTTCATTGAAACAGATTAAAATAAATTTACCATTACATCACTTGATCACCAATGTATCATCTGCAGTGAATGGGTGTCATCAGAATCAAGTCCAAGCAGCTGTTAAAAACATCACAAAAATCCACAAGTAATATAAGTAATCCACAAGTCGCATGTTTATAATAAACCCATGTTTAACTTCAAACCACTGCTTCTGCCTAAAGTACGAGTCCTCCATCTGTAATATTGCTTTCTTCAGTGAAAATGTTGTCTTGTCTGAATCAGGAGACAAATTTGGGTGAACTATTTCTTTAAATGTCTTACAAAATTACAAAAGAAATATTATGCATCATAAAAATAAATGCATTAATGAAATAAAAATATACTCAACTTAAAGCTATTCTGTGGGGTAAGGCGTTCAGGTTTAAAAGCAGAAGCATTTTTGTCAAAGCATTCATATTAAGTCTTAATATGGAATTATAAATGGGTCAAAATTTAAAATGACCAACATTTAGAGGTGGGACTACTGTTTCAGGCTGATTGAGGATTTTCATTGTCCAAATAGTATTTTGAAAATAGTTACATCCCTTCGTATTATCCTTGAGCATATCACATAAAAGTTACAAGGTTTACTAGCTTTACATGATCATGACAAAGGCTGCAATTAGGATATACTGTACCTTTGCAAAGGATTTTATTGCAGTCTTATGACTAGACTTTCAAAACAGTGTTTAACACTTATCTCAATGCAATGCCTTGGCCCATTGACTTCCATTGTAAGTGCATTACCGTTTTTTGTGTTTTTAACCCGAGGGACAAAGTAAAAATGTATTTTCTGTGATATTATCAACAGCATCAATGGCTTCAATTCCAGAACATCCCAGTCTTTTAAAGTGGGTGTGCCAGCTCAACTAGAAGTATGCTGGTGAATGCTGGATCGTTATGCAGGAATTTGTTTGTGGAAAAATACATGATTGGTCTCACTTGAAGTCCTAATCAAACATTCTATCTGATCAGCTGTCCCTGATAGTGATGCATGTTCATATAGCAGACACACTCATGTATAGTTTAATGTAAAAACATAAATACATTAATAAATATTATGAGTTCAAGAAATAAATATGAATTGTATGATGAAATCACATTTAAGCCCCTTTTGAAATAAGAACAATTTAACCACTGGATGATGGCTGCTGGATTAGTTGCTTTGATACAGATTTTTGACTCTGTCACTGGAAATGTATGGAAGCTTATTTCCTCCACAGAATAAAAAAAAAGTAATTGCGACTTTTTGTCTGGGGATTCTGTCTTTTTTCCTCTCACAATTCTGAGATTATATTTCACAATGCAGTTTTTTTCTCGCAATTTTGATTATGTACCTCACCTTCTTCTCAGAATTACAAGATGTAAACTCAAAATTGTGAGAATTGTTTCAAGTAATACAAAATAAATTAATTAAAAAGGTAATTGCAAGTTTGTATCGCACAATTCTGACTTTTCTTAGAATTGCGAGTTAAACTTCCAATTGTGAGTTAACGTCTCACAATTCTGCCTTTTTTCTCACAATTGCGAGTTATTTTCTCACAATTCAGATGATTTTTTTCTCAGAATTGTGAGATATAAACTCGCAGTAGTGAGGAAAAGGACAGAATTGTAAGAATTGTTTCAAGAATTTAAAAAAAGGAAATCGCAACATCTCATTTCTGACTGTTTTTCTCGCAGTTGTGATTTATTTCACTCTTCTAACTTTTTTAAAGTAAATTGTCATTTTTTAAATTCTGTGGTGGAAAATAAGCTTCAATAGAAACACCCCTTTGAACCAACAACCTATTGGCCTAAGCCTGGAGCTTTAGACGCCATACCAGCATTTATTCATTAATATTTAAAAGAAGCAATTTAAAAAATTTTTGAATAAAAATGTTCACATTAGAAGCATGGAATGTCCCTTTATACATTATTGGAATAAAACATTGCAGTGCTGACTTGACCAAAACAGGCTAGAATATTTAGTTACCTAGTGGGATCAGCTCTACTAATAGATGCATAAGGTCGGGATCCTGGGACTAGATTTGGTGGATTAAACAGCCTGATTGTATTGGTCACCCCGGTTGGTCCGTTATGAAAATAGCTGAGGTGTTACGATGGTAGATTTGAGTGCAACAAGCCACAGAAAACAGTCAAAAACATTCCCAGTGTGTGGGGTGAAATATTTATTTATTTTAATGAAGGAAGCAAAGGGAGATCTGTAGTGTGATGCATATTCTTGTTTGCATGTTTTCTATTTAACTTTGAGGGTCTGAAATTATTCTTTTTAATTTAATTAGCTGCTGTTTCCCTCACAATGAGTCATATTGCCGTTTTTTTTATTTATTTTTTTTACTGTGTTTACAATTTTGTAATAAAGGCACCAAAATGTTATTGGCAGCATTATGTTTATTGCGATTATTAATCAATCAATCCATATTTTGTGATTAGAACATCTAGATAGAACGTCTATGATCAGTTCTTGCTTGACCAGAAGGAACTAAAAATAAAAATATAAGAGTAAAAAAAAGAATAAGTGACTTGGCTATGAACAAATGCATTTTATTAATTTAATATTTAATATTTTGGTCCAGTATTAATGCTGAAAATACCAACAACAATACTATTAACAAATTCTGTTGGATTGAGAGTTGAAGTAATTTTTATGTGATTGATATGTTACATTATGTTTACAGTTTATTTTGTATTCAAATGGATGGGGATACAGTATGTAAAGAATTTAATGATTTTGGATCTGATTCTATTTCTCATTCCTTTGAAAAAAAAATGTTTAGTACTTTGAATGATGTTTCAGGAAAATAAATGCAGTTCCATTAACAAATGATGTGATCATTTTGATAATCAATACATTTAAAACAATTATTTCCAAATCAAGATTCATGATTACTTTTTTTGTCCCTAGGGAAATTTGTCTTGGACATAAAGGCTGCCACATACAAAAAAGCATACAAGTATAGTACAATAACAACAGACACTGAATAAATACACAGACACAGCGAATAATTTGTGATCGCTATTGCATCATCATTGAGTTTAATCACACATTTGGTAATAGGGAATTTGGTCCCTAGAGCTCAGACACATCATCAACACTGATGGAAATATCTGCATTTTGCACATTTTTAACTGCACAATGACAGTGACCGCTTGAATTATATAACCCTCCCCCCACACCGCTTGTGTACAGCATATTTCAACAACAATGTTTTCCCAGTGTGCATTTTGTCATCCGTGGCGGCTGTGAATGAGTGACAACAGTGCTGTCAGTCACTTGTCAGTTTCAAAGGCTTTGGGGGAGAGAGATAGCTGCTGATTTGAAAGCCCCTCGTCTGAGGTATCTATTGAATACTCAATAACTGTCAAGACTAGATGTACAGTATGAAGATGCGGAAATACTCATGTTTATTGGCACTTATTTATTACACAAATTTTACAGATAGCATCTTTGATTATTATACTGCAATATATTTAGATGCATGGCAACAAAATGTATTTTTAATTTAAGGCAAGCATTACTAAGGTTAGAAGTTAAGGTTAGAAGTTTAGGAAGGCGTACACTATTACAATTGTTGCCTGGTGGACAATAAAATAGCTGAAAAAATCCCATAAACTTGATAACATCTTACTGAAGGGGAGGACCGCCAATAAAAAAGTGACTAAAATGTCAGTCTGCTCATCTAAACCTATACTATATGGCTACAAAAGACTTGTAATATAGCACATAAGTCATATGGACGGCTATTATGGTGTTTTTTTTTCATCCTTTTTGAATGAATGATTGCGCAGTAAAAGAGGAACCACAACATTTTTTTATTTTATTTTGTGTTCCACAGAATATTAATTTAAAAGGTAAAATATGATGGATTTTAGAAACATATTAACTCTGAGGCACTAAGATTTCAACAAAGCCAATACAGGTAAAATATTGCATATTAAAGCACCATAATAAATTAAATAGTGTCATTCATTCTTTCAGGGTCACTCAGGGTCTTTCAGAGCAGCCATATTCATTCAGTGTAATGCTCACATTAATGACAACTAGATTGCATACATAATGTTGTTGCTTTACTATTTTTTTAATTATTTTTATTTTTTGTTTTTGAAAGAAGCCACTTATGCTCTACAGTAAAAGTGTCTTCAGTGTCATATGATCCTTCGGAAATCATTATAATGTGCTGATTTGCTGATCAAGAAACATTTCTTATTATTACCAATGTTGAAAACATCACCGTCATTATACGTTGCTGTATTGTACAACATATTATCTATATTAAAATTCACTGAGGTCTTTTTTGCTAATGGATGCTTATGCCTTTAACATTTTTTTTTCCAGATGAAGCAAAATGGCACACAAACCTGATTAGAAATGTCGGTGGATGTTGGAAATTAATACACCCAAAAAAGCATATTCAGTTGCCATAATTGGTCGAAAAAGTTGACCCCAATATCATAAATGAATATCTGGTGATGCATTCTAACGAGCTGTCACAATTTCAGTGAGTGCCCTCATACACATTTATACCAATCTACCCTCCTCTAAACGACTCACAGTCGCATTTTAATCCATGATTAGCATAAAGCCATAAATCATTGAAGAGGAGGCCAACTAAGTATTATGACACAGTGACCTAGAGATGCTGTGAAGGTAGTGAGCAAGATAGGAGGAAGCAGAAAAGATGGAAGGTAAAGTGGAGATGCCCTTACCTTTACCCTCACTAACACTTCACATTCTGATTAGATGTCACAAACATTTAAAAGTCTGGGAGGGGATGTAACGAGACAGGGCCCAACAAGTATTCCTGATGCACACCCCTACAGAAATGTCCTTGAGGAAAGAGAAAGTGGGCATATGCAATGTGTATGTTGTATATGTAATATATCGTCTCGGTTACGTATGATAACCCTCGTTCCCTGAAGGAGGGAACGGAGACGTCACGTCGGATGACCGACGAAATTGGGATCTCGCTTAGAGGGACCAATCTACTTAGAGTGTAAACTAAACGAGCCAATGCACATTGGCATGCGATTATTGCAGCCAGCTGCTGCTGATCACAGCGTGAGTATAAGTAGGCAGCAGATGCAGCGCATATTCAGGTTTTCGCTGAGGAGCCGAGCCGGTGACCCGGCCGCTCAGCGGTGGTACAGGAGCTGTGACGTCTCCGTTCCCTCCTTCAAGAAACGAGGTTTACCATACGTAACCAAGACGTTCCCTTTCAGTCGGTCACTCTCGACATCACGTCGGATGACCGACGAAATTGGGATCCTACCAAAGGGCCACAGCTACTGCCCCTTCCAGTGTCCTGTTGAAGCCACCTCCGTCCGCCACGTCTGGCTGCCGAGGGGACGGAGGAACTCAACAGAGTCTACTATATGGACTCTCTGGAATGGTTTTGCAAGCCGACCCGAAGCGACCTGTGATCAGCAGCAGCTGGCTGCAATAATCGCATGCCAATGTGCATTGGCTCGTTTAGTTTACACTCGAAGAAGATTGGTCCCTCTAAGCGAGATCCCAATTTCGTCGGTCATCCAACGTGACGTCGAGTGTGACCGACTGAAAGGGAACTATTATTTATCACACACAGTATGTGCAAATATTATAGCCATGAATAAGAACTAATAGTGAAATCATATGTAGAGTTTGGGTGGTTTAAACTGAAATTGTTCAATATTTGAATGTAAATAAACTTATCCTTGGTGAGCACAAGAGACTTTCAAAAATATTTAAAAATCTTAATTATTCCAAACGTTTGACTGGTAGTGTATAGTTTGCTGTATTGTACAGTCTGTATAAACTATATTTAAATTAACTGATTTAAGTGAATAAAATTTAAGTAAATCAAACTTTTTGCTCATGAATACTTATGAATAACACGGGCAAATGTAAAGTACTATACATGTTTCATATGTAGAATTACACAAAAATGTTCAAATGTATACCTGATGTGCTTATCTGTACATGTGTACATATTCCCCTTTTTCTTTCATTTTCTGACAAAGTGTTGATCTTAATTTCCTGTCTTTGCTCCTTCTCTTCCCTTTCTGTCTCTGCATAGGAGAGGTAGGTATTAAGCTCTGATTAATCTAATTTCATTTTCAATAAAATTCATTTTTACACATATTTTTCTTTTAAATCATAATTATAACATTATTTTCCATGTATGTGTTATTATTTTCATGCTTTTACTTTAATTAAGGTTGAGTAGCTTTCTGTGTCATCCTTTAACTTGAAGCACATGCCAATTGCATTGCATATTATAACATTTACTTATGTACTTTACTTATTATAAAATCAGGAGTTATAAATCTCTCTTGTCAGGAGAGATTAAATTAATAGATTAGTTGATGTCCACCTATTTGATCCAGCAAAAACATGCCAAGCAGATAACACAAGTTACACAAATGATCAATTATCTCATTGCATACTTGTCTTGAAAATTGCAAAATTGCAAGGTAGAATTCTAATTAAAGTTTCATATTTCAAATTTCATATTTAATGTTCACATTAGTTTAGTCATAACTATTTTATTCACACTCAAATACTGAACAATTTCAGTTTAAACCCCCTAAAGTTCACCTATGATTTTGTATTAGTTTATTGGCCCATATTATGTGTGATAAATAGTAGATATATTACACATGCAACATACACATTGTATATGCCCAAACTGTCTTTTCTCAAGGGCATTCCTGTAGGGGTGTGCATCAGGGATACTTGTTGGGCCCTGTCAAATTTTCCAAGGTTGTAAATAAACACACACACACACACACACACACACAGAGAGAGAGAGACAGACAGTACATTCCCTCTCAGAAATGTGTGTGACACTTAAAAAATCAGAAGTTATGACAAAACTTTTAAAAAGTTTATTGCATCTGTGCTTCTTGTGTCATATGCTGTGTTCAAGTCATGTTGGAATGCTCAGATTTATCGGTTACACATGGACATCACCAAGCCATAATCACCTGTGGGAAAACTTGTGGATTTTCATTGAGCTGCAACTTTCTAAGCATGTCAATGAAAGAATCATGGCAGTAGAAAATTAGTATTGATCATTGAGATATTTTGAATCGTGCAAATTAGTTTATGCTGTTATAAATAGTGATAATGTGTGTTGGAATAACTACTTATTTACTTTTAGGTTCATGCAACCACAGCACAGTTCCTATCATTCTCTGTGGCAGAATGAAAATGAGAAAATACAAAGAAAAAGCATAATTTAAACACCTAATGCTTATCCTTTGTGCTTCATTTTGTTGCATTAATGCTAAAAAGCCCCTTGTTTTTGTCAGGAAGTGAAAATGTGAGGGGAAAATAATGTAAATTGCTTAGTGCATCCATTTTATTTGGCTGTAAATCACTTTGCTCATCACACTGTAATTATGATTTCCGCATTGATTGCATCATGCAGAATGCTTCATGGGAGTGGGCGGTCACTTTTGGTGATTCCCATTTCCATGGTAACAGTTACTTATCTTTTCCTGAAGCTTTCTTCTTATGAATTGTTTTTTTAACCACATTTAAAATGCCTTCCATTTAAATGTAATAAAAAATATATTTTTTAAATCACTGACCTGGGGTTTCTGCAGCTTATATCATTGCTTACTTTATTGTGAAAAATGATTTATGATTTCTCAATGGCTCAAAAGATTTTTACTTTCACAGTAATTCAGCTGTGAACACACACACCCCATGATAATCCAGAATAAATTAAACAAAATATTCTTTGTTGACCTGGATGACTGAGTATATCCACAGACATATTTGTGCTCAGAATATAACATAGTAACACAAAGGGACCTGGGGTCTTTTTTTAGGGGATGGGGATGAGGGATGTGTGGGGTCCTGGTGAGGGGGGTGCTCAAGGCTCTGATTTCCATTACAACTGCCCCAGTGTGCAAATAGCAAGTTCTCCACCAAGACAGGGTTGATGTTTGCTTAGCGACAAAAAGCCAGACTGGTTATTTACTCTGCTCAGCACTGTACTTGGTCTGTTCATGACTGTGCATCTTTTATATATTCCATATTCAGATCAGACTCTCAGCCCCAGGTTCCCTGGAGGTGTTTTAATTTTTTATCATATAGTTTTAACATCAATCGCAGGCCTGGATCAAACAGCTGAGACCAGTTCACCAGATTCCCTTTCATGGGAACTTCGAACTGCGTCCTCTAGGGGTCGCTATGGGGGACTAGAGGACGCAGTTCGAAGTTCCCATGAAAGGGAACGTCTCGGGTTACTTATGTAACCATGGTTCCCTGAGTAGGGAACGAGACACTGCGTCCTCTAGGTTTCTTGCCATGCTGCGGACGCAAGCTTCAGACGAAGAAGTGAATGATGTGTAGCTCCCGGCACCGATTTATACTGTAGTCGCACCGGTAGTGACGTCATGGCTGTCGCCGGCCAACGAGTTGGTGTTTTTTCAATGTATGCTTCAGATACGAGTCACGACGAGGCGTTCCCCATAGCGACCCCTAGAGGACGCAGTGTCTCGTTCCCTACTCAGGGAACCATGGTTACATAAGTAACCCGAGACGTTTGTTGGATATTCTTGGATGTAACATTTTGGTTTGTATTCAGTTAAAAGAATAGTTCTCCCAAAAATAATAACAATAAAAAATGTGGTGTCATTTGCCCTTACACACTATTGTTCAAAAGTTTGGGATCCATGGGATTTTTTATGTTTTTGAAAGAAATCTCTTATCACCAAGGCTGTGTTTATTTAATCAAAAATACAGTAATATTGTGTAATTTATTCCTGTGATGCAAAGCTGAATTTTCAGCATCATTACTCCAGTCTTCAGTGTCACATAATCCTTCAGAAATCAGTCTAATTGGTGCTCAGGAATCATTTCTGATTATTATCAATATTGAAAACAGTTATGCTGCTTAATGTTTTTTTTTTTTTTTTTAGGAAATTTCCCAGGATTCTTTGATAATTAGGAAGTTTAATTTAATTTAAGCATTAATTTAAAATGCAGCGCTGCTTGAAAGTTTAGAATTGTCTATATTTCTGCATAAATATAACCCCAAAAATTATCAGATTTTCATGCAAGTCCTGAAAGTTGACAAAAAGAACCCAATAAAACAAATGATGTAAAAAATATGTACTTTGTCATTTATTTATTCAGGGAAATTATCTGATATTACCTATCAGTGAGCGGCAAAAGTATGTGAATCTGTAGGATTAGCTCAGTGATGGGCAAATTTGGCCCTTTCCTGCAGATATTTGATCCAACCCTGATAAAACTCACCTGCCTGTAGCCTTCTAGTAGTCTTGAAGACAATGATTAGCTGGTTCAGGTGTGTTTGATTAGGGTTGGAGCTAAACTCTGAAGGAAAGTGACCTGGAAGGGCCAAGTCTGCCCATCCCTGGATTAGCTGTTAATTTGAAGGTGAAATTACCGTCCATCTGTTCAGGTGTTTTTAATCAGTTAGATGACTATCAGGTGTCAGTGAGTGCCCTGTTTTATTTAAAGAACAGGGATTTATCAAAGTTTGGTCATGTTTGTGGAAGTGTATTATGGCACAAACAAATGAGATCTCTGAGGACCTCAGAAAAAGAGTTGATGTTGCTCATCAGGCTAGAAAAGGTTTCAAAGCCATCGCTAAAGAGTTTGGACTCCACCAATCCACAGTCAGACAGATTTTGTTCAAATAGAGGAAATTCAAGACCACTGTTACCCTCCCCAGGAGTGCTCCACCAACAAATAACACTCTAAAAGCAAGACGTGTAAAAGTCCACTATAGGTTTCAAAAGACTGCAGGCTAACCTCTAAGCAACTGAAGGCCTTTCTCACATTGGTTAATGTTAATGTTTATGAGTCCATCATCAGTTTGGTTTAAATGAGCAGAGTTATGTTTGGAGAAAGAAAACACTGCATTCCAGCTTAAGACCCTTATCCCATCTGTGAAACATGGTGGTGGTAGTGTCATGGTTTGGGCCTGTTTTGCTGCATCTGGTCCATGATGGCTTGCCATCATTGATGGAACAATGAATTCTGAATTATACGAGCAAATTCTGAAGGAAAATGTCAGGAACTGGAACTGAATCTCAAGAGAAAGTGGGTCATGCAGCAAAACAATGACCCCAAGCACACAAGTCATTCAACCAAAGATTGGTTCAAGAAGAACAAAGTTAATGTTTTGGAATGGCCAAGTCAAATTCCAGACCTTAATCCAATTGAAATTTTGTGGAAGGACCTAAAGCAAGCAGTTTAGGAGGAAACCCACCAACATCACAGAGTTGAAGTGGTTCTGTACTGAGGAATGGGCTAAAATTCGTACAAGCCGTTGTGCAGGACTGATCAGCAGTTACAAAGAAACGTTGCTTGCAGTTATTATTGCACACCAGATACAGAAAGCAAAGATTCACTTATGTTTGCCACTCACAAATATTTAACATTGGATCATTTTTCTCAATAAATAAATGACAAAGTATATATTGTCCACCAACATCACAGAGTTGAAGTGGTTCTGTACTGAGGAATGGGCTAAAATTCCTACAAGCCGTTGTGCAGGACTGATCAGCAGTTACCAGAAATGTTACTTGCAGTTATTGCTGCAAAAGGGGGTCACACCACATACAGAAAGCAAAGATTCACTTATGTTTGCCACTCACAAATATTTAACATTGGATCATTTTTCTCAATAAATAAATGACAAAGTATATATTGTTGTCTCCTTTGTTTGATTGGATTCTCTTTGTCTACTTTCAGGATTTGTGTGAAAATCTAATTATGTTTTGGGTCATATTTATGCAGAAATATAGAAAATTCTAAAGGGTTCACAAACTTTCAAGCAGCCCTATATAAATCCTTTGAAACATTATAAAACAACAACAACAATTATAATAATTAATAATACTAATACCAAATGCCACCGGCTCAGTTTGTGTAACCAAATGTGACATGCCAAGTCTGAGTAAGTAAAATCACTGAAATTTGAAGAAGACTTTCAAAGATTTTTTTAAACAATACTTTTAACATATTGATACTGTACCTTCTATGAAAAATATTGTATGGGTCATTATGGAAATGTTCTAGTAGATGGAATACTGTAGGTCTGGATTCTACAAAAAATAGTTTGATAGTGAAACTGAAGGCAAATTCTCTTGCAGCAAGATTCAGTTATACATCATAATAAGAATGAGTGCATATATGGAGAACAAACCCACTAACAGAGAATGAAAAATCAATTACTTATTTAAATATCCTTCAGATCCAAACTATAAATACAGAATACCAAATCTTGATATTGTTGTCTTGCAAGAGTAAAGCAAAAACTTGTTTTGCTTTGATAATAATTAAATTCATAAAACTTTACTTTGAAAAAATGTTGAATACAAAATGATAACAAAAGTAAAAGAAAACTGAAGTCGAGGGTGAAGATCAATAAATAGACTCTGGTTGTCTTTACAAACCTTGCCAGTAAATGTGGACTTCTCTCGACCTTCACCTCCAAGTCTTAAGAGCAGAAAGTGCCAAGGAATTATTGGCGCAGGGTCATTCTTCCTTGTAGGAGTGTCCCCTGTTCTGTCCTAAAAGCAACATTGGAACATATTGATCAGCACAAAACCCCACAGTGGTCCTCATCAGTTCATCATGGAACTGTAGAAGGCCACTTTTTGCGTTATTGTTTTTTGTATCTCAATATTCTGACTTGTTTTCCTCTGAATTCTGAGTTACAATTATCTTACATTTCTGTTTTTTTTCTGCCACAGAATGATAATAATAATAATAATAATAATACGGCAATTTGACTCTTTTTTTTCTCACAGTTGTGGTTTTGTATCTCACTATTTGGACTTTTCTTCTCAGAATTGTGAGAACATTGTGAAATTGTGTCTGAATTGTGAAATTCTGGCATAGAAATAGGCTTCCATAACTACCATTGTTGTCTTTGCACAGAAGAAATAAAGTCATAAAGATTTGAATTTGGAATCACATGAATGGTGAGTAGTTTTCAAAATTTTCATTTCTTAGTGAAAATCCCTTTCACTTGACCATAAAACAGTTCCCACAGTTCCGGTTTTCTTATAGGATTTGTTTAATCTTGGTAATGCTACACTGAACTGAACTCAGTGTAGCACCAGAAAAACATAATTGAAATGAATGTGTATTTATAATACTAAATAGAGTGTATGTTAGACATTAACCCCCCACTTTAACTCCAAACACCTGCTCTGATGTAGATCATGGCTTAGAGAGGGAATTAGTTTTGATCATGCTGAGTCGCCATTAAGAAGGCATTCTTGATTGTAATGTGAGGGCCTCTAGTGGTTAGGGACTGAACAGGTTAATGGAGTTGAATTTATGAGGTATCAGTGTCACAGTGCCACCTTATATACTGTAACCAACTCATACAGAGAGATCATAACTCATTTAAATGCTCCGTAATATCATTTTAAAATCATTCTTGGTATTGATAACTAAAGAGCATGGTACGGCTGTAAGAGGAAAATGTTACTTTATTTGAATTATATTATGCCTAGAAAACATATATAATAATAAATGTGTGAATTTATAAGTTAATCATTTATAAGTTTTATTTTAACAACTTTGTCATATTTTCCCAAATTAATTTAGTTATAATAGGCGACCTGAAAATGGTGAAAAATATGTTCAAATCCTTTTGAACATATCATTGTATTTATGTAAAGCAGAAGTTTTCAAACTGGTATCCAGGAACCCCTAGGAAGCTGCAAAAAAAAATTAATAAAGAGAGAGAGGAAGAAAATTATATTTATATAATATATTTTGACATTACTGTTTCATTCTGCTTTTTTTAAAGACTATAAATCATGAAAGTAATCTGTAAATTACTTTAAATTACAAGAAAAAATTATTTGATTGAAATTGACAGCCCTAGTTTTTAGTGATAAAGTGAAAAAAAAAAATGTATTCACGTTTATGCCTCATTTATTTCTAGGTGTTCTTTGCAATGTAGATATTTCCCAGAATACTTTGTATGTGCGTTTCTCTTAACCATTGCCTGTCAGTATTATTATAAAACAAAACTTTCAATATAAAGCTGCTTTGGAACAATATTTACAGTGCTATACAAATAAAATGGAATGATATTAAGATAATTATTTCAATCATTTGTGTTGGCTTTAGCTAAAATTAACGATGTATTGTCTATATCAAAATACGTAGTCCTATTTCATTTTGCAAACAACATATTGTCTTTTCAAAATCACACTATTTTACAGATGAAAATATCGAGTCCCTCGCAAGAGGATCATCATATTTGGGCATGAAAGAGTTTAAAAGGCGCTGACTTAACAGCACTGAAAGCAGGTGTATATGTAAAGCAGTCTCTGGTGGGCGTGGCATCGTTTGTTATAGCGCCTCTTTTGACCATTCATAATTCAGGTAGGCGGTGTTCAGCACAAGGAGGGGCGTGTCTTGACGCTCAAACCGAAGTTGCGAATCTGTCGAGATAATGAAATGGTAGCAAGTCGTTCAATCCGGATAATCAGAGTATCAGACACAATTATTTTTCAAAAAACGAAAACAGTGCATAAGCAAACCAGTCCAGCTGTGTTTATTGAATGTGCTCTGAAACGAAGACGTAAGTGTGCGCGCTGGAGACGCAGACGCTGGACTGCCAATGCCCGGATTCTCTATTGATCATGCTAATGTATGGAGCTATAACTTCTTAAAATAAGCAGAAATGTGGCCGGCTCGCTTTCTTCTCTTCTTCTGCCTCATCGTCATAATTATGGTGGTTCAGAGGATCAGCGGGCAGTCAGGTGAGTGATAGTACCGGTGCGTAAAGGTTCTTGGCAAGCTCCGCACTTGTCCGGTGTGCACTGTTGTTATAGACTACTTTGCTGCACTTAAACGACCGGCGATTGAAAGACTGAAATGTATACTTAAGGTCCACTGTATCCCTCGTGTCTTTATGATGGCCAGAGGTGGAATCCATTGGAATCACACGTACTTAAGGACTCAATGCAGCATATAACATATCTGTTATTTCGTCCAGTGGTTATTCTGTAATATTATCAAATCAGTAGTCTAATATCTACATGACTGTACCAGATAATCTGGTTTCATCGATAATTATCATGTTCTGAAACAGACTGGCTCATGTTAGTTCTATATATTTTTGTAGCAGATTGAATTTAATATTGGACATGATGGTGATGATTTAAAAGTGTTATGTGGGATTACTTGTAATACACATGCTTATAACTTTTGACCAATAGCTGACAGTCACCAAATTCATAAGGTGTTGTCTGGAGGACATTGTGCCAATAATGTCACAAAGAAAGTTTTGTGTCAATACACCAACACTGAGATGCAACCTTAGTCTGGCATGCTTGCTGTCAAACTTGATGACATGTCAGAGAACTTTGGAATGTAAAAGAAAACATTTGATATCTTAGTCCAGCATGGTTTGAAGATGATCTGACCCTAATTTAGTGAACATCCAATATACTCTGAGAAGGAATTAGAAAAAGTAGTTTTTAATACATTTCAAAATGGCCGGATGCCCAATTTGGCTGACGTCATGACTTTAGGCCAAACAATTGAAAAGTGATAAGCAAAACCAGTAATTGGCACTGTCCACAAACTAATCAGGTACTGATGCCAGTGATATATAGCAAGGTTAGTTTCAATAGGCCAAATCCTTGCAAAGATTTCTTATATTTGGCTACCTTGATGCTAAATTTGTTGATGTGTCACTTAAACGATTTGGTAAATAAGATCGATTATGTTTGGGTTTGACGAGAATAGTCTGACGGTGATTTGAACCAAATTTGATGAAGTTCAGGTAAGTGCTGTAGGTGTAATATATATGAAGAGTTCAGATGCAAAGTACATCTGATGTTTTTCTTTAAAATTAGCATTTATTTCTGGCTACTAGCTATGTATAGGTTTCTATGTAAGTACATCTGAATGGGTTGAGGCTGGGATTTAGCGCATTTGAAGTGAAAGTACTTGATGAACATATACTATGAGTGGAGAGCATTCACTCAGTATCGTTATCTAATTTTTGACCAAGATGGCTTTTAGAGGCTTTTGCATTGGAACTCTTCATATATACACCTACATGTACACCTATATATATATATATATATAGGACCTTAATATATATATATATATTCCATATATATATATATATATATATATATATATGGAATTGAAAATGGGAGAAATTGCATGACTTAGCATGTTCCAAGGAAGAAGAAAAAAAAGTGCAACTTTGACCTGTCGGTGGCGCATGAGAAAATGAGATCGCCATCGGGAATGTTGAGATCCTTCCCAGTCAGTGTGATAAATTTCACAACTTTCTAGCATATGGATCCATGGGTTGTCATAGACTGCCAGTCAGGGGAGAGTCTATTTTAATATGTCGATGCGCGTAAAGGCGCTTGGTGGAACGCAGCGCGGGAGCACGCTCAGCGGAACGCGCATTTCCTGCGCGCTTGGCATCGCGCTGCGGACCCCTACGCTGTGTTCAAATAGCTGCTCAGCATATTTCTGCATCCCTACTGTGAGAAGCGAACTCAGCGTTGGCGGTGCATGAATAAAGTTTTGTTGTGCAGTGTATGAACAAAGAGAAATATGGAAGGAGGTTATCATGACACATATGAGTGAGTGTTATGGCGCAAAACGGTGTTAAGCATGTATCCAGGGAGGCAGACTTGTGTACTGTTGGTTTATGCAAGCAGTTCTTATAATGCATATATCGGCTGACTGGATTAGAAAATCACATCAAAACATGTCCATGCTGTTGTTTACGTCAAAACGAAATTGTGATATTGTTTTCATGGTGATTAAGATTTTCCATTAAATTCTAATTTTATTTCTGAGTTTTTGTTTTTTATTGCCATTATTCTTAACTGTCATTTTCATCAGTGTATTACAGTAAAATAAGGTAGTACATTGTTTTTTATCAATTGCGATCATAAATAATTGATCATCTGTGATTATTTGTATAATGGTCAAACTTACTTTTGATCAAATTTTGTTCAGATATCAACTGAACAATTGAATGCATCTCTGTTTGGAGAGCATCTTGTATTTACTGCTCAAATAATAAGGTGAAGGTCAATTTGAGGACTGTAAGATCACAATAGTACCAGCATGATTTCAATCACTGGAGTCTATTTGTGGAAGATAAATTTAAAATCCCTCATGCAGGAAATTAATTTTTCACAAATTATTTCTGGGTCATCAGGTTTCATATTTTTGCTGTAAATTTTTCCCCCCTGTATGTCTTCCTTTATCTAACTTCTGCTTCAGCTCACTTTCTGCAGATAAATGACACAACATCTGACCCAGGCTGAGATGTGACATTTAAGTTCTAAAGGATATGAACTCGGGGAAAGCAGTCAAATTATTACTTGGATTAAGCTCCATTTGAGAGCCCCAATGAGTCTCCCAGTAATTAAGCTTGTCATTGATATGGTGTCTAGACATGAATATATTTTTATGAGCAGGCAGGAAATGTTTGCAATTTTAGCCAAGCTTAATCCTCTTATTAGGAATTTATTTGTCACGGAGTCATAACTTTAAATGACACTTGTGGTCCATGCCTTTCATTACAGGGACATTTATTGTAGTAATATGGACACTAAATGGTTAATAAAGTTTTTGACAATTTTTTCGTAATAACTAAATGAAATATTAGATAGTATTAAATATAAAATTTTTGTTATTTCAAGAAACCACGAAACCTGCCTAAAACACATGCATTTAAAAAATCACCCAAAAATCTAAATCCAAATAAGAAAATAAAATAAGAAAAATATATTTAATTTTATTTTATTTCATTTAATTTTATTTTATTTTACTGGACATGATTTTGTGAGAATCACACACATAGTTTAACAATATTAATTGTCATGTATTCAAATTTCTAATTATTATTAAATAGTTTTTAAAACTTTCTTTTGAAAAGTTATAAAAGCTTTTTTCTGCCTCAAATGCCTGAAAGCAAACATCACAAACGTGTCAGTTCTTTGGTGTGGAGTAAACCACTAAATCAATTATAATCTATAGGATAGCCCTTTTTTAAAGGGTCTTCAGAATAGCCCAAAAATATATATTTTTCTCTAGCTTAAGGGGTTTTTGTTGTTGTTGTTTTCCACCATTTGACATTCTTCTCTGAAAACAAATGTCTGCTGGTCTCTTTCTGTGGTTGTAGCATGGCTTCTGTCTTTTTGCCTCTAAGACACTGGCCCCCTCCTTCATCCTCACTGTCTCCTCACTGTCTCTCAGTCTTTCTCCATCCTCACAGAACTGTTTGGCTCGGTGCCTCTCCGTCAGCTGTGATCCATTACTTCCCATGCTAATGTGATCATTTATACAGTCACACAGCATCTGAAACCGAAACAAAAATCTGCATCTAAAGACAGCTCACGTTTTAGCACAATTAAATAAATTTGAGTTTTCAAATGTAAGAAAAATGCAACTCCATATACACCAATGTTAAATGTTGGTTATGCTTTTACTTTAAGATAATTTCTTGAAATGAGTGATGGTGAAAATTGTCCAATGTGAGTATTTTTCCAAAATCTGAAAATATAATTAAGTTGTTTTTTATTGAAGTTGTCATGCAACTTTTCTGTGTTTGTGTTCACTTTATTTGACTAGCTTCTGCAAAGTGACAGATGAACTTGTGACAAAATATTCTATACTTTTAGTGTATATTAGTTTTATTGGATGCATGGCCTTCGTGCCAACAAGCAAAGACAAGCCTTTATATGGTCAGTTGTGTTTTCTTATTTGTATTCAGCATTGTTTTTCTCTGCTGTCAGACTTGTGAGCCTTTTTTGGGTCGCTACTCAGTTGAGAAACACTGGTTTAACAGAAAAGAGAAGAGAGTCGTCTTTGTGCAGTTTATTGTGAACTAGCGTGCTGTTGTGCAGGTGGGAAACATTGTCCACTTTGTCCTTTTAAACTCTCCCTTGTGTACCAGTGACCTGTAATAAATGAGCTTGTGCTCAGAAATGGCAGCTGTGGTAGCGGATGGCAGAAAAGGTAAAGAGGGAATGAAGGAGAGAAAGCAAAAAGGAGTGAGCGATAAGCATTTGTACTCCAACATCTGTGTCTTCTTGTGTCCATCAAGCCTCATGGTAGGGCTGCACAATTAATCGAATTTCTACGAACTACGAATTGCCACAATTATGTAATCGTTCAAAGCCGCAATTAATCGTTTAAAGTCCACTTATGTTATTCTGCATGCTTAGGATTTGTTTTTTTTTCTTTCTACAGGTTATCATAAGAGTTTTTCCATTGTTTTAATTTTAGTTTTAATATAACATTATAATACCATGCATATTTTAAATTGTTTTTATTAGTTAAAGAAGAAACCAAACCAATGTGTATATATGACATTTGAGGTTTAGTACTATAGAAAAGCAATACAAGTTTTTCAGTTAGAGTGTTTTCAGCTTGTTTAAATTGTGATAATCGTAATTAATAATCGCAATTACAATTTCAAGGGAATAATCGACAATTATGATTTTTGTCATAATCGTGCAGCCCTACCTCATGGCATTACTTTTGTTGCTCTGTTTAGGTGAGATAGAGGGCAGATGTCATATTGCAACCCTATAGAAATATCACTGCAGTTTCTCTCAGTTTAAAGGTTCATAAAACTCCTACTGAGATGGAAGGGTGATAGTGTGTCACCTTGGATTACTGATTCAAAAAGACCTTGTGCGAAACTATAATCGTTGCTTTATGTTCGCAGTGGGGAGCTCATCACTTATTTCACTCAGAGCAGTGAAAGTTTTGGATGAAAGGATATCAGCTGTCATCAACTTTATTGTGAAGTGAGAAGTGTAACCTTATAATGCACACTTAAGTTAGAGTAGATGCTATATTTACTCAGATAAAAAGTCAGCTGTTATTATTATTTGCAAGCTTTACACTTTTATGTTTTACACTATTATTTTGCAAATTTTAAATTAAATTATAGTAGATGCTATATTTACTCTTTTTTTTTTTTTGAGTGCATAGAAATTGATGCAATTATTTACTAGCTCACTTGCTTTAAATCTCTAAATGAACAAATGAATCATTTATGTCATGCTCTTTAAAATCATTCTGCATTCATCTGAGCACTTGGCTACCAGTACAGTTTTACTACCTATATATAGCTGGTCACTGGTAAATTCTTGGGGTTGGGCAATGAGTTATTGGACACCCTTTTACTATTTGAATCCATTTCTTATTTTATCTCTCTGGGATATCCAGCACCTGGAATGATGGAAATTGCATGTAGCTGCTGGGAATGGGCTGTACATTGCATGAATGCAATTTCACACACATGAGCAAATTAATGTTTCACAGAACTATAATAACCTGACTGAGTGCACTGTCTGAAGTTGAACAATGGCTGGATGTTATATATATATATATATATATATATATATATATATATATATATATATATATATATATATATATATTTTTTATTTTCAAATAAAGCCAAGGTAACACTCATTTTACATACAGCACGCAATGAAAATGACATGAATATGACAGTGGGCAACTGCATAAAGTGCAGCATAATTTGAAATCACGTATATATATATATATATATATTGTATGTACTGTGTAATGGTGGAGTTGTGGTATACAGTCTATATCAAAATAAACCTTTCAACTCTCTGTATTGTATCATGTAATTCATAACAAAAAGTTTGACAAAAAAGTCTGACATTTTCTTATGGAAACAGAACCTTGTTGTAAGGTGTCAATGATATTCAGTCTATAAACCAGTTTTAGGTTGAATTATTCAATATTGTGATATATGCTGTACATTAGGGCGATTCGACAGAAGCTGCGATTGTCATGCGTATCTTTCAGTGAAGCACGGTTCTGTGATCAGCAGTAAATCTCCATCCAAATGCCAGAGGGCGCTCTCATGCTGAAACACCAAATATGCCTCGCAGAAGAAACCCAGAAAATGCCTATCGCTGCAGCTGAATAAACAGAAGATTCAACTGCTTTCATTGATTCAACGTGACTAATAAACACACGACTACGGCAATACAAGGTTTATCTGAGTTCTTCTTATTATAATTTTAATTAAAATAAAGTATATTTATAATGCAATGCCTTTATCATTGCTTGAATACTATGAAATATCTTGCGTGCCTTATTCTGTGTAAGAAGCCACATCATCTCACAGAAGGATTTATTTCAAACACTCGACTGACGTTATGAAGTGAGTTTGGAGTAAAAATATGTTATTAAATGTGGTATTTTCAATTTTTTTCAGATGGAGCAGCATTTACTTCACAGAGCCGTAGTTCACTGAGTCATTATCGCGAACGATTTCTTCGATTACTGACGTTATGATTTTTTTTCCGTAACTTGTCAGTGAACTACGGCTATGTGTAGTAAATTCTACTCCATCTGAAAGCACGTGATGATGATTTCCTGCTGATTACAGAACCGGCTTTTTTAACAAAATGCGCATGACAATCGCATTTGATTAATCGTGCAGCCCTACTGTACATTTACAATAATATACAGTTAAACATACAGTAAAATGCGATTTTGGTAATACTTCTCACCCTTAGTCTGAGCTTTGCATCATCACCATGTGCAGAAGAGATGGTAAATACTGAGCATCACTGATGCCATAGAAACAACCCGGAGCTCTGAAACTGTATTTGCTACTGTATTTGTGTTATTTTATGTGTCAGTGAAGTAGGTACATGGAGAAGCATCTTCATCATAACTGTATAAAAACATCACATCTCAGTGTGTAAGGCATACTGGAGTGCTGTCACAAAATGATGTCCCTAATGGCATCAGTTTGTGTCAAAGATGGCATTTGTGATTTACTGAAACATCTTCCCATGTGCCGTACTTGTGTTCTTATACTTGTGTCTAGCTGTGCAGAAACCAAGAAGAGCTGTATTTTTTTTTCTGTGCTGAGAAATTTTAGAAAAATCAGTTTTTGCACTGGTTATTTTAAATATGTTATGTGTCTGTTTTATGCGTTGGATTTCTGTACAGCAACTGAGTGGTTAAACTACCAACTAGTGGTATACTGATATTCACCAAGGCCAGTAGTTGAATCTATCCGTTTGAACCACCTTCCATATGGATTCAAATACACTTATTATTGATTTATCATATCACATATTATCTGTTTTTACTTATTATCTGTTTTATTATCTGAATAACACAGAAGCGAGAAGTTCCGAAACAATGTACATTTTAAACATGCAACTTACGGTAAAGTCTTCAGACTTAGTACTTTCTGCTGCTGGATGACAAAAGGTCTGAAAAATCCTTTGTAACTGAAGGAGGAACTTGAGCCAGATTTTATCATTAGAGATTTTTGGATGGCCTCTTTTGACTTTGCTACCACTCAGAACACCTTAGTAACTGCATAGCAACACCCCGGTAACCACTCACGACACGGCAAATTGTAGTCTGTTCACTGGTCAAATATTAGTAAGATTTTGGTTATAGTCCAACACTGATTCCCTAGGCAATGCAATCTTCATATGACAATGATAATTATGATAATGGTGATGATGATAGTCATTATTATGTCCTTTGTGTATGTGCTGTGACTGACGGTTCCAGCTGTTAGAATGGATGTAAGCAGCCCTGAAGGTGGCTGAGGGAAGGAAAACAATATTTGTGCTCGAGAAGTCATTGAGATATATATTATGTTATGTTTACTGAGGTCTGATGATGATATTTAATTGATATAAATAATTTTGAGGGGAACACTGATTTGTGATATTATTTCATGCTTGCAGACTGGGAACCTTAATGTATTTACTTATGAGATGAACTAAATATATTTGAAAATTATATTACAAATTAGAAATTCAAATATTAATATCCATTTGCATTGTATTTTGCCCCAAAATATTGTCCAATGTATTATTATTATTATTATTGTTACTGTTATTATTATTATTTAGTGACTGTTGAGCACAGCTAAAATACATGCAAATATATAATATTTTTTTCTAAATTAAAAAGTATTTATACATAATTGTAGTATTTGTACAGATTTATGCTAGTTTTAATTGGGAAAAAATATATATTTATTTATGTATTATTATTAAAACACACACACACACACACACACAAAAACATTTTATTGCAGAAAGAGAATCACCATTGATTAGAGAAATGGGAAGATATTAATGGGAATTAATAGGAATAAACTGAGCACAGATAAAACGCATGCAAACATGTAATATTTTACTCTAAATTATCAAGCATTAGTACATAATTTTAAAAAGTACTTTTTAATGTATTTATTATTAAAAGGCAAACAAACAAAAAAAAAACATTTTATTGCAGAATGAGAATCACCATTGCTTAGATAAATTGGATTAGATGTATGGGATATAATGGAATTTATTTCTTTATTTTTTAAAGTGTGCAAAGACATTGAGGTAATTAGAATTTTAGAGGAAAATGTACTTAATTATCATGAAAATAATGTCACAATGTAAAATGTTAATGCTCCTCCTGCTGCAGTGATATTTATTAAAACATGATATATTGTTGGTATATTATTATAAGGGAGTGTAAACACCCGTGCAGAAGAGTCCACACTGAAACTGCCTTCCTAATTAGGCGAATTAGCTGGAGATCAAAAAGGAAAATTAGTAGCGCGGCGCCACATGTTTTGTGCCGAAGTAGCCTGTGCTCATTTGCATGACAACACATGTTTGCTCCTCATTACGGACAGCCCTGACAATATGTTGCCTGATTGGACAGATTGCTTGTCAGGAGAATCCAGGTCTTGCTTGCCAACCTGGGACCAAGTAGCATTTTAACAATGCCTTTCAGCATTCAGGAAGAAAACGCATACGTTCTGTAATCTTAAAAACATTTGCATATATAGAATAGTATATATCTGGGATCCTTAAATCTGGCCCACGAGATCCACTTTCCTGCAGAGTTTAGCCCTAACCCTAATCAAACACACCTCAGCAAGCTAATCAGTGTCTTCAGGACCATAAGAAAATCACAGGTAGGTGAGTTTGATCAGGGTTGGCGCTAAACTCTGCAGCACATTGGCCCTCCAGGGCAAGATTATATATATATATATATATATATATATATATATATATATATATATATATATATATATATATATATATATAGCGAGAGAATATATATATATATATATATATATATATATATATATATATATATATATATATATATATATAAAACACACACACACACTGAACCACGGTGCTCTTTTATAGTCTAATATTTTTTCCAGCGCCAATCAATTAACACTAAATCCCAATTTTACAATTAATACTAAAGCATTTAATTGCCTGAAAGGCACCCTGCTCTCTTACATGCTGGTTTCTGCCATATGTGGCCTGTGATCTGCCCGCTGTTAGTTCAGTCGAGTCTTACTCTGGGCTGTCTGTCACATTGGCTGGCAAAAGAGCTGTTCTTTGTGAAATGAAAGTGTCCCGCTGGATGTGATGTTCAATTCATCAGCTCCAGCCCAGGCTGGTTTGATAAATGACATGGATGCTCTCCTCCATTGAATGCGCACACACAATGACAGTCTAAGCCACAATTGTTCTCCTGTGTCAACTGCACAATTAAATGAACTAAGACATTTTTAGGGCACAAAAGCACAGAAATAAACTGACATTTAGTTTTAGTTTAAGCTTTGTTTTATATATTCATTGTAAAATATGCAAATGAGACAATATACTGTATATACAACAGAACAACAGTAATTCAACAAATGTACAGAGATAAAAGATGAAGAAAAAGTATTGCTATTGTTATAACAACTTATTAACATATATTTTGTGAAACATACTCTTTCTTATAGCTTTGACCTTAAGTGAAAAGTTCTCATTTCATGGAGAGACACTTTTAGAGCAGTTTTATCGTTCAACAACAACAACAAAAATATCTTTCAGCAAAATTTGAGTTTCATACTATTCGTTGAGTCATGCATCTTCCTGGGTACTTTGGGAAATCTAACTAAAGTCAGACCTTATGATGTATCTGCCATTTTTTAATAGCATATTCTCAGATATTATGAGATTATGTTTTTGAAGTCATCTTTCAGCTGCTATTATCGAGAATAATGTTACAGCATTAGTCATCTATTGCTAGTCAGATATTGTCTAGGGGTATGATTCTCGCTTCGGTGCGAGAGGTCCCGAGTTCAAATTCCAGACGAGCCCCCACCCATCCCCAGTCTAGTGTTGGGAGTGGGCGTAACAGATTAACCAAAATTTATACGGAAGAAATCAATAAAAATGTGGAGGAATCACTCCAGTCCTCTGCTCCAGAAAAATGCAACAAAAAAAACCTAGTTTGGTAAACTTAATTTATTTAGGAAAGCCAGAATTATGGAAGCAATAAATGTCTTCAGGAGATAGCCTGGCCAAAACAACAACCAAAATAGCAGCTGACTAACAGGAGGAGTACTAAATAACCTATGCGAGTAAAAGAAAAGACAATCAACAACATAAGCTTTCCTCAACTCCCTCACTAACCAAAAACAGGGATAAACAGGAGTACAAAATAAAATGGCACCCTCTCCCTACAGCTTCCAAACTAAGCATAAATCAAATAAACCAAAATAAGTTTTTTTTAAACAGTACCTTTTAATACCTTAACAAGAAAAGTAAGATAAAAGTAAATTTACATACACTATGTGGTTACCACACACATTGCTAGTCAACAGGGATACAACTTACTTAGAAGTATTAACTTAACAGATAACTATTTAAGTTATCCCCCAATCAACAGACGTCTTAAAGAGGAAACACCCAACACAAGTCTGGAGCAGGGGAAAAATGAGCCTCTCCAAACAGTGTTCACTCTGCTCTTTTGTAGCTCTGTTCCCTTTCAGTCGGTCACTCTCGACGTCACGTCGGAGGACCGACGAATTGGGATCTCGCTTAGAGGGACCAATCTACTTCGAGTGTAAACTAAACGAGCCAATGCACATTGGCATGCGATTATTGCATCCAGCTGCTGCTGATCACAGCGTGAGTATAAGTAGGCAGCAGATGCAGCGCATATTCAGCTTTTCGCTTTGGAGCCGAGCGATCACATCGTTCTGCTCCTGACTACTC
>NW_015505777.1:175069-175586 GCF_001515645.1 Sinocyclocheilus grahami | reverse complement strand
GGGGCACCCTTTGGCACCCGCGTCCAGACCTCTGAAACTTCATGTCCGGGTCCTGGACGGGACGCGGAGGTTCTGAGTGGCCTACCCCAAGAGGTAGTTGACACCATCACTTCAGCGAGAGCACCGTCTACGAGACATGCCTACGCTTGAAATGGAACCTGTTCATTGAGTGGTGTCCTTCTCGCTGAGAAGACCCCCGAAGATGCCCGAGTTGTGCTGTTCTTTTTGCAGCAAGGGTTGGAGCGAAGGCTGTCGCCCTCCACCCTTAAAGTTTATGTCGCTGCAATCGCTGCTAACCACGACCCCATAGAAGGAGGTCATTGAAGAAGCATGACCTGGTCGTCGGGTCCCTCTATTCCCTCGTGGGACCTGACGCTGTTGCTCATGGCACTACAGCAGGGCCCATTTGAGCCTTTTTGCAGGCGGTTGAGCTGAAGTTCCTTTCAATGAAGACTTTGCTCCTGCTAGCATTGGCCTCCATCAAGAGGGTAGGGGACCTGCACGCATTTTCGGTCAA
>NW_015505777.1:166230-174310 GCF_001515645.1 Sinocyclocheilus grahami | reverse complement strand
GATGCAATAATCGCATGCCAATGTGCATTGGCTCGTTTATTTTACACTCGAAGAAGATTGGTCCCTCTAAGCGAGATCCCAATTCGTCGGTCCTCCGACGTGACGTCTCTGTTCCCTCCTTCAGGGAACGAGGGTTACATATGTAACCGAGATGTTCCGTCTGCAGCACACTCTCTGATGAGCACCAACTGTGGGTAATTTGGAACTGCCCAGCAAGCAGAGAGTGAGAGAGATAGGAGGAGAGAGAGCACACGCACAGGGGACACATAACCACACCCAAAAGGGTGGGAAAACACACCTCAACAATTACTCTTTTAAATACATACATCCTAGGAATGTAACACATATCACACACACACACACACACACATATATATATATATATATATATATATATAGATATAGATATATAGATATATACTGTATATGATCCTCCAGAGATAATTATAATATGCTGGCGTTCAATAAACATTTCTTATAATTATCAATGTTTAAAACAGTTGTGCTGCTTAATATTTTTGTGAAAATCATGACAATTTTTCATGATTCTTTGATGAATACACTCTCAGAAATAAAGGTACAAAAGCTGTCCCTGGGGCGGTACCTTTTCAAAAGGTACACTTTTGTAACTATTAGGTTCTAATATGTACACTTTAAGTACTAATATGTACCTTTTAAGGTACCACAATTTGTACTCTTTAGGTACAAACAAAAGTACCGCCCCAGTGATAGCTTTTGTACCTTCATTTCTGAGAGCGTTCAAAGAACAGAATTTACTTAAAAAAGTATTTTTGTCACATTATAAAAGTCTCCACTGTACTCCACTATATACAGTATATATATCGACCCAAAACTTTTGAACAGTGTATATATATAGTATATTGTGTTTGCTGTCAAAACTCATGGAAAATATCCATCCACGATATCGATAACCTTGGTTTTGATGTTTTAATGATAGAAAGACAGCCAATTTGCAGAGGCCAGTGTACTGGACATTCTCTTCATGTTGTGAATTATATACTGAAGAATGAAATATTGTGCTTCAAATAACTCTGAAGGAACTGTGAGAAACTAAATGAATAACATTCTGTTGCCAAGAAGCATTCAGTATTGGCAGTATCACAGTGTATTACTTCTGCTATCCATTATAGTTTCCTGACAAGCAACCAGTGCTCCCTCGGTTTTGTCTTCACCTTGTAATGGTGTTAACCTCAGCTCTCGGTTTTCAGGCAGAGGGAGGTTTGTGTGAGGTGAGGCAGACTCTTTAACCATCCCACTGATAGAAAGTTTTTTCGGAATCATTGCCTTTCCACAGGCTTCATAACTTAACAAAAGAAAATTGCTGTCTGAAAGTGCATGATAACTACAAAACCAATAACAGAATTTATCATAACACAAAAAGTTACTGGCAACAGTAAAATGTCTAGGCCTCTTTTTGTAGTAAGTTCAGAAAAGCAATAATACAAAGGGCAAATAATGTATCATATTAATTTGTTGATAATAATAATAATAATAATAATAATCATTTATTATTATTATTATTATTATTACTTTCAAATATTTATATTTGTTGAGAAAATATCCAAAAGGCATTGTTAATAATAATAATAATAAAAAGTTACGAAGCTGAAAGATCAATGCAAATGGAGATATCGTCTTTTAAAATTTTGTCAGTTTAATGCCTACAAAAACGGCTGGTAGGGACTACAACAAGTTACTTCCCAGGTTCGTGACATCACAAACCCAGATAAACCCCCTCGGGAAAAGGCAGCAAAGGGGGCGGGGCCATGCTGCACTGCTTTAGAGAAGAGGAAGAGAAAACTAGAGGTGCACATAAAAATCAATTCAAATATGAATCGTGATTTTGTCTTCTAATGATTCTAATGGATTCACAAGTTTCAAAATCAATGTTCTAAAGCAGCGGTTCTCAATACTGTTCCTCATGTCCCCTGCTCTGCATCTCTCTCTCTCTCTCTCTCTCTCTCTCTCTCTCTCATTCAGCTCAGCTCCAAAAAATGAACTGTTACAATTATACTTATTTTCACATAGCTATGAGAAGCATTAAACATGGATGCACGTGCAGTTGCCATACAGTATTAAAGATAAAACCGTATATTAAAAGCTAACATAAGCAGTAGCATTTACAAATAACAGCGTTTCTAAAAGTATGAGACAACAACAAACAAAAAACATAGGCCTACCATTAAAAGCCGTGCTTGCACAGGTTCTGCACGATCCTCTTCAATAATATCCTCTGCTTCTCAATCGGGCTCAAACTGATAAACGATATTAACGATGCCATTGTTTACAATACACCTGGAGCACATGCCGCTGAGGTGAGGGGCGGGACGTTTAAACGCGCACTAGAGGCGGTTTAGCCAATCACAACACACTGGACTAGCTAACCAATCAGAGCCCATCGCCTATTTCTGAGGGCGGGGCTTCATAAAAGAAGGAAAAGATCAGCGTGTTTCTCAGAGAAGGGACAGAGCTGTGTGGAATAAAGGTAAATTATGTGAAAAATAATGTGTTTTTAAAAAAACAAAGCATTAACACATGTTAGACTGCTCCCCATAAACACAATCAAGCCTAGAAAAAAAAACAGTGAACCACCCTTTTAAGAGTTTCACATTTCATCGTTCTTTAAATATTATTTAAATAAATGCTTTTTCATTTGTGCTTTGTGTGTGTTTGTAAATCAGTATTACCACTCACACATAAAGGTTTATCTTAATTTTGGGGAGGTCCACGCTTTGTACTCTTGTATACATTACTGTTTAGTCCATATTATTTCACTTTTCACTTTTAGTCTATTAGCATAAAACACATTACTGATCTCTCTCAAGTCCTCTTTATTTGTTTTTCAAGCTCAATCCTTGAAAATGTTGCTGTTATCATGAAAGCAGCAGCCACACTTTGTCAGCATTGATAAAGCTGCGCGAGTCTTATGAACTCTGTCTGATATAACATGCACATCTTACAATCAAAAAAAGCAATTTTTTTCTTGCCGTTTCCACATTTGAGTTTTAAAAGCCCAAGTAGTTATTTTATGCTTTGATATAGTGCTTTCATGCCTTGTGTTGTTTTGAGTGCAAAATCACACAGCCACAACTATTTTATTCAATTGTATGACTTCGTAGGAAGTCAAGCTCACAAGCATTTCCATACAAACTGTTTTGAAATACATCAGTATATCAAGTTAGGAGGTTTATAGTGCCAAAAGAGAAACTTTCAATATCGGACTGGCAAAAGCATGGTCAGAATTTATTTGGTCAAAATATTTGACTACATTTGAATGGCTGTCAAAGGAGAAATACCTTTTTTTTGGTGTAGTTTCAATATTGCTAACATTACTGTGACTCCTTGATATTAGCATGCATCAAAACACAGTTTGAAAAGTGACACATATAGGACTCTGTGGTGCTAAAGTACCATCTCTGTCTGTTTGTTAACTCTAATCAGATGGCCACTCACTGTGCTAAATGCCATGAGCATTAGCTCTAGCTCCTAATTGGCCCAGCGTCGGCTAATTGCACACTCCACTGGGAGGCAGAGCTGCTTATTTCAATAAGGGTATACAAGCACTAGCATTCCTCTAACAGTCATGTTTTAATTAGAGGACAGTCCAACACATGTGCTGACAGAGCATTGTAGAGAGGGACGGCAAAACAAAAGGGCGGATCAAAAGGCCAGAGAACAAGGCTATCTCTAACGGCCAGCCCACTCTCTGCACATTAGTACATTCTCACTGATGGAGTTTGCACACTAATATTATGTGAATTTGCCTGGTTTGTAAACTTGATCAAATTATGTGTTTTTAGAGGAGTTACCCTGACTATATTACCATAAAGATATACCATGGTAAAACCATGGTGATATTAGTGGTTAAGCAATATGGGGGTTTCAAAATAGTAAAACAATATATTAAATACATCTTATTTATGCAGTTTTATTCCATTTGAACCAAATAGAAAAATATATATTTATTATTAATGTATCATAAAGTGTCATGGTAGTCAAGCAGCACCATAGTATATCATTCAAAAGTTTGGCAAGATTTTTATATGTTTTTGAAAGAAATCTCTTGTACTCACTCAGGCTACACTTATTTGATCAAAAATAATAAATATCACCACAATTAAAATATTTATTTTCCATTTTAATATTTTAAAGTGTAATTTATTCCTGTGATGCAAATCTGAATTTCAGCATCATTACTCCAGTATTCAATGTAACTATCAGGGATCTGGAAGGAGGACCCAATTGCAGTGTGAGTAACAAGGGTTTATTGACAAAACAGATCAATACAAAAGGGTGGTGAGGTGCACAGGTGATACCACAACGAACAGATATAGCTAGGGAAGGCCACTGGAACAGCCTCAGACATCAACTGGCAGAATACTATAGCAGCAGAGGAGGCAGCAAGACCAGGCCGGTAGAGAGACCAGAGCAAGGCACAAAAGAGCTGAGCTCAGAAACTTATGGACCATAAAGTCTGAAGCACCCCAGACGCCAAGCAAGGGAACCAGTGGACAGGAACGCTAACACCACAACAAGACAAAACATAGCTCCACAGGAACACAAATTACTCCAAGACAGGCAAGGGAATAAACAAAGGACTAATAAAAAAAAATTAACCAACACAACTAAAATATCAACAAATATGAAAACAAAAGATCAGGACTAAGGAGAACTCAATGAATACTAAATTAAAAGCAAAAAAGACAAGATCAGACCACATCCAAAAACAAGGTGCAAGACAAGAACATATAATTACAAGAGACAAGACTAGAGCACAAGATCAGACAGACAGACAGACAGACAGACAGACAGACAGACAGACAGACAGACAGACAGACAGACAGACAGACAGACAGACAGACAGAAACACATAATCAGCCACAGACAGAGACAAACACAGTGAGGGAAAGAATAACCACATACCAGCCAAGACAATAAGGCAAAGGGCACGATAAATAGGGAGGAAAACACACAAGGAACAGGTGAGAGCAATTACACTAACAAGGACTCAATGAGGGCTAACAAGAGGGTGTGGTAATGAGGAAACCAGGAGGAGGGGCTAAAGCACATGGCTGAGAAAAACAATCAACTAGGCCATGTGCTGACACAAGACAACAGACACAAGAAACAAAACACAAGACAACCAGAGTGTCAGGGCAAAACCCTGACAGTAACATGATCCTTCAGAAATCATTCTGATATACTGATTTGTTGTTCAAGAAATATATAATCAATGTTAAAAACAGTTGTGCTTAATATTAATATTTCTGTGGAAACTGATATGTTTTTTTCATGATTCGTTAATGAATAGAAAGTTCAAAAGAACAACATTTATTTGAAAAATATTTTTTTGTGACATTTTAAATATCTTTACTGTCACTTTTGATCAATTTAATATGTCTTTGCGGAGTAAAATTATTATTATGTTTTTAATTAAAAAAAATTATTTAAGAACACTTAAGTAGCCATTTATTTAATTAATATTTGTATGCATATATATTTTAAGATTACACACTACTAGTGTTTAATACAATTAAGTGCACTTATTTTTCACAGGGGAGTGTAAGAAAATTTCAGAATCTTTAGCATTTTGTTTAATTTCTTTCTTTTTTTATTGTTGTAACAGATATCTTCACATCTATTTTTTCCAGATCTATGGCTACCATGGTCAATTTTTCTGTTGATATTTTGCTCATCCATCAGCAATATTTCTTTTTTTTTTTTTTTTTTTCAAAAATAAATTTCTGTTGAAGAATTACATTTGCTATAAACTCAAACATATTCCGTCTCCAGCTAAGTTTTGGAAGATGAATGGGCACAATTTCCATGGGTACAAATGCTATATATATATATTAAAAAAACATTACTCAAGAGCAGTCACATATATTTGGAGCAATTGTCATAATGCACTCTATGGTATCACATCATATTTAGAAGTTATCGTACAGCTGTGCTCTATAGATGGAATGTTGATATGCGGGTTGGTGCGTTTCGAGCGCTTCCATGCGCGTGTGTTTGCCGTACAGATCTGAATCAGGATTTATGGGTGTAATAATGGAAGCTCAGTGGCTTCATTGAAACACACCGACATGCTTTCTCTGTCATCCTACACATTTATCTGTCTAAGCAGTATATAATGGCCAAGCGAAGGCTGTTTCTGTGCAAACATGCGCATCGTGGATTAAAGATAAAAGCGATGCTGCAATCTACACGCCCCCACCGTGACCCGACCCTTCATCACTGCATCCTTATGAACATCAGGGCATCCAAGCACCGTCTAATTTCTTATTTCTGACAGCAAAGCATGCTTACTCCAATGTTATGAAACGCATCTTGAAGTAATGCATCTTTGCAGGTGTCTTTTAAAAACGGACAGTAATGAATGGTTACACATAGATGTGTGCACACACTGTCAGAGCTGTGTGAGATCACTACCATCCTGCTTTTGTGGGGGTGGGTAGGGGTGTTCATTTTTTCCCCCATAGGTTTTTAAAGTTCTAAAAGATCTTTATTCCAAAGATACTACAAGCTAGTCAGTGTATTCAGTAGGTGTAATGTATTGTAAGTTGCTTCAGAAGTATTGCAAGTATTACATACAACAATAAAACAGTGCATTGACAAAAAATGGGAATTTACTTTTGGGACCTAAGTACTTTTAAAAGCAAGTACTTCTGTACTTTTACTTAAGTAAAAATCTGTCTTTACAACTTTTACTTGTAATGGAGTAATATTTGACCAGCAGTATCTGTACTTTCACTCAAGTAATGGAGTTGAGTACTTTGTCCGCCTCTGTTTAAAAAACAAGCGCCTCAGATTTATCAGATGTTTACGTCTTGTTTAGTAGGTTTTTGTTACACATTAGTTTGGTCTCAAACTGCCGCTACAATTTTTATCTCTGCTCAGCATTGGTTGTATCAACCCCTGCCTTGTGCGTTCCCTAATGTTTTCTCATTCTTTGTCATTTTTGCTTTTCATCTCTTCCCCCGTTTCATTCAGCTGGTGATAAACGGTTCCATTCACGCTGAGTTTGTAGTAAACAAGACATTAATTTCTGTTGCTCAACTATCTGCAGTCTCACTATGTCTCCACATCTGCCTTCCTTAACTACATCTCAATGACATTCTGTCTCTTTTACAATTCTTCAGTCTTTCTTAACATCTATTTACATTTTTTTGTCCATCAGTCAGTTTAGAGAGAGGAGCACTGCTTCAATGTGTTTCGTGTTTCAATCAATACTAATGCTGCTCCATTTTTCAGTGGTGTAACAGTAGCATAGTGTAGTGTTTAAAATAGTGTATAGAGCTTACATTCCCCAATTAGTAGAAATGACCAAACAACACAATTCTTACAAGCTGAGGGAATAATCTGTTTCTCAAGTTATTTTTTTTGGTAACACTTTAGATTAGGGAATACACATTCACGATTAACTAAGTCCAGAACCAGATATAATAGATCATCCAGGAACTGTTTGCCTACTGTTTAGCCGCGTTTCCACCGAAATTACCCGGACCAATTGTACCAGAAACTTTTTTTCCCCCAGACCTGTTGCTGTCTGCATTTCCATCGCGGTCTAAAGTACCGAGAAACACCACTGCCCCTTTTCATTTAAGCATATTAATAGCCGCAGAAATGTTCAGGGAACGTACATGGCCTACATTACAATGAAACTAAATATTATATCAAACATTGCCTGTTTTCATTTTAATTTTAACATATTAACAGATTAATAGAATAAAGACCAAAGATTGCCTGTTAAGACTTACCCAAAACAAATTATATCTTATGTTTATCCACTACAGAGGCATCAGAGCCAGCGGCAAATGTCAGAAGGACTAGCCGAGTTGAGGCTGCTCTCGTCGGGATACATGAGCACTGAGCGCCGGCTGATCGCGTGGAGCTCCCATTTCAAATAAGAGCTGTTTTTATAAATAAACCGCAGATTTGAGTTTTAAACAACTACATTCTCGCCTGAAATACTTTTAAAACTACATTTCATGACACAATAACAGTAATATTAAAAAAAAAAATATATATATATATATATATATATATGCAAATG
>NW_015505777.1:101281-165297 GCF_001515645.1 Sinocyclocheilus grahami | reverse complement strand
CATATTAATAGCCGCAGAAATGTTCAGGGAACGTACATGGCCTACATTACAATGAAACTAAATATTATATCAAACATTGCCTGTTTTCATTTTAATTTTAACATATTAACAGATTAATAGAATAAAGACCAAAGATTGCCTGTTAAGACTTACCCAAAACAAATTATATCTTATGTTTATCCACTACAGAGGCATCAGAGCCAGCGGCAAATGTCAGAAGGACTAGCCGAGTTGAGGCTGCTCTCGTCGGGATACATGAGCACTGAGCGCCGGCTGATCGCGTGGAGCTCCCATTTCAAATAAGAGCTGTTTTTATAAATAAACCGCAGATTTGAGTTTTAAACAACTACATTCTCGCCTGAAATACTTTTAAAACTACATTTCATGACACAATAACAGTAATATTAAAAAAAAATATATATATATATATATATATATATATGCAAATGTTGGTTGAAATACAATGCTGCGTGAACTCAACCAATCAGCATGTTCAGCGCTCAAGTCCCGCCCCCGAAAGTTCCGGACCTTTGAAAAAGTACTACCTCGCGAGCAGGGACTTTCTGAGGGGCAATTTTTTACCCAGAACTTTATTTCGATCCTGGTTCCTGCGGTGGAAACACACCGAGTACTGGCCCAAAGTCCCTAGTTCCAGGGGAAAGTTCCTGCAGTGGAAACGCGGCTACTGTGAATTTGGACATACTACTCTGTTCACATGTTTTTCGCCTACTATATAGTAGGGAAGTATGAGATTTCGGATACAGCCAAAATATCATTCTGGCTAGCTTTGTGAATTGGATCAATTGATTCATTGAAATGGTTTGTTTCAAAAGAACAATTTGTTCATAAATTAGAAATATGTATTTATTTAATGAATGTGACAAGACTGCAGGTAGATTTTGTAACTTACACTTTGCAGAATGACAATTATGGCGATTGGCTGGTCAGGCACAGTTATTGACTGACATGAACAATCTCAAAATGGTCAAATATTGAATGATTAATCAGCCTGCCTGATATACTGTATCAACCTTTCACTACATATGATACCATCACTGTACCATGGTACTATAACAGTTCTGCATTAACTTTACTAATGTAAAGATTTCTTCTTCAGTATACTCAGTAGTGTTAAACAATCTAGTCCGAATAAAACATCTGTGGCTTTTAATATTATATTTGCGTTTAGAGTTATCATTGTGCTTTTGTGCATTTTTCTTCTTTTTAACAAAATTCCTTGACCTAAAAATTTCTCACAATCCACTTTTAAAATCTTTCATTATTCCCATTTAGGAATATCTGCATGTTTCCATGGTACTCTGGATTTTAATGGATTACAAGCATGGTTGGCCTCCCCATCAGTAAAGCAGTTCACCCGCTTCCACGATGGTGATGACTTGCTAGTGTGCTAAAGTAGCAGTATGAAACGATGGATTTATTGTCAGCTGTGACACAGACAAGTGGTTAAGATGGAAAAGCAATTGCACCTCGGAGACTGTGGTTCTGGATTAATGAGGAGAGCAGAGATGTTCACTTACAGCTTACACAGTTCTTAACATAAAACACATCCATCTGATAAAGTGTGAGCTCTATGCATATAGATTCAGGCTTGTGTTTTCAAGGGTCAGAGAAATTAGGAACTGTAGTACTGCCCTTTTTCTTCAATAATGAGGGATTTATTTGCTTTGGTGGAGTGAAGTTAGCATTACCTGTGCTTATGTTTGTATTTAAATATTTTGTTATGATGTTTTTATTTGACAGTGCAACATTAATTGAACTTCAGATTCTTATCCAAGCTTTGGATAAAGTCCAAAGTTTTCTGCTGAACGGTGACACACAATTGCTGAAAATGTGCTCACCTTTACGCCATCCAAGATGTAGATGAGTTTTTTCTTAATAAGAACAGATTTTGAGAAATGTTGCATTACATCAGTTGCTCACCAGTGGATCCTCTGCAGTGAATGGGTGCCATCAGAATCAGAGTCCAAACAGCTGATAAAAACATCACAATAATCCACAAGTAATCCACACAATTCCAGCCTATCAATTAACATCTTGTGAAGTGAAATGCTGCATGTTTGGGATAAACAAATCCATCATTTAGCAGTTGCTCTGTTTTTTTTTTAAATAAAGCAGAATTTAAAGGGTAGAAATTAATTGATCAAAAGTGACAGTAATTTCTTAAAATATGAAGTTATTTTGAACTTTGAACTAAGGGGGGAAATGTATCATGGTTTCCAGTGGGAAAAAAACAAAACAAACAAAAAAAAGTGGGAGAACTTGCACAATTGCTGGCTGACTAAATACTTTTTTGCCCCACTGTATATATATATATATAAAAGCAGTGTATTATACAATGATTTTCAAGGGAGAATCAGTGATTTTAAAGGTATTTGTATAGGTTATTTTTAGGCACAGTTTTTCATCTTGTAATTTGGGTGCTACTGAGATTTTGGAATGTCTTGAAGCAGAATGTGTGTGTGTGTGTGTGTGTGTGTGTGTGTGTGTGTTCTGAAGTAAAACCATTGGAGCTGGTTGCATAATATCCTAATGCACAATTTACAAAAATTCCATTAGATTAAAGTGACAATGCAGAAAATAAATTTTATTATTGAAAGTGTAAGAATAAAGAAGCTAACGGTACATACATATCTCACATACTGCATTACACACACGTGTAAAGAATTATGTGTGGCCTAAAAGCCAGTACTCTATGTAGTGAGGAATGACATTTACTTATTTGATCATATATATATATATAAAAAGAAACTTTTCTGAGATCCATAAAAGCATTAAAATATAAAGTTAGCACATACACACAAACAAATAGACACAGAGAGAGTGAGAGCAAGAGTGAAAGAATAACTCCTTTATGGGATCTAATATTATTTATGGTCTCATAACACTTATCTGCAGTGAACACACCTTACTCAGTGTGATCCAAGCCAATTGAGTCTTTATTAGTACATCCACCTGGTCCCTATAAAATCTTTTAAACAGAGAACATTCTGCCCGATGTCATGGTTTACAGATACAGTATTAATGTTGATGTTTATTGATGACCTGCTGACCCCTGTTGTCCAAGCATGTACTTTTTGCTTTTGAATGGTGCTGCTTGCTCATTTTTCACCAGTTAGTCTTATTAGTCAAAATACAGTTACCAATAGCCTAACTGTGTTTGTTAATGAACACACCAGCAAATTTGATATACCTGCTAATTACAATATGGCATGTAGAAATGTGTGTGCTAATTTTTCATACTCATCTTCTGAGGAAAAAAAAATTGCTCTTGAGACTGACATGTAATTCCTGTCGCTAAAGTTGCAGCTGAACTTAAAAGCCAGTGAACACCATATAATGTTTGCTGGATGGAAAAAGTTTTCATCAACCCTTATGAGTTATGAATGATATAAGCAACTGTGGAAAGTGAAGACTGACCAAACTTAGACTTTGATTTAGATTTAGATTTAGACATGAATGTGTGATTTCTACAACAGTGTTTTAGTCAGAAAACATTGTTAGTGCATGCTGCAGATCCGGGTTGAGATATATTGCATTATTCCCCCCCCCAGTGATCTTACTTGTGCTTTTGCATCTTTAACTCTAGAGTTACAAAACTTATTTAAATCTAAATGCACACTGTTTATTTTTGTTTTACTCCAAAATTCCATGCTTAATTCAATGCGTTACTTGTCATTCCTTTGTAATAATTTGTGAAATTTACTAACAATTTCTGAGTGAAAATTTATTTATTTGCTTGTTTGTTTGTTTGTTTATTTATTTATTTATTTATTTTCAGTTTAAGCACAATTGTGTTTGATAGAATTGAGAGAATAGATACTTGGAAAAACATGTGCATGAACAAACGACTCACTTGTGTGTGAACTCTTATGTGAACTCTCTGTACATCCTAAGCTGTGAGCCATGTGATCCAGTTATTCACTGCTCTATTTAAGCATGCTTGGAATCTAGGCATGCACTTTAAATAACATCTTTCAAGTGACTGTAGCGGGGAGAGTCAACACTTGTAATTGTCACTCAATAGTGATTCACTTGGAGGAAATTCTCTTCTGATTGCTTTTCAGAAACATGGAGATTCAAGCTGGGAAACCAAACTCCAAGAGTAGCAGTTTGAGTTTCCTTCTTTTTGAATAATACTGATATATGTTATTTTTGACGATAAATTGATATTTAAATGATCCCAGATATGTGCTCACATTGAAAGTCAATTTACATGTTTTCAGTACAATTTACAAAGATTTTCTGAAGAAAATGTACCTGGCAAAGGGCAGTGTTTTATGCATTATCAGCAGGGTTGACACAGTTAATTAAAACTAAAACCACCAAAAAAAAAAAAAAGTTATCTGAAATAAAATTAAATTAAAAAAAACATTTCTTTCAGCTAGTTGGCAAAACGTAATTTCTAATTTTTGTTTATTTTAACTTAAAGTGCTAAAATAATGATAACAAAATAAACTAAAACTACTGATAGAAACATAAAATTATAGACATTTAAAATAATACAAAATGACAAAACACAAAATTGCTAAAACTTCAAAATTAAGTGGAAAAAAATAAAATCTTATTTAATTATTAATAAAAACAATACTACAGTAATATAGCAATTATAGTAAAATAACACAGAACCATCTTTCATTCTGCTCTGTTTCTTCTTGTAGGAAACTAACAATCCCAATAAATGTGTTTTTACATACTACTTTATAAAATCAAGCTACAAAATGACTATCTATGGAAAGACAGATATCTGGTGGATTATTTCGTCGGGTAGCAGGTTTGCTTCACTCCAAACACTAGCTGGCCTACTGTATATGGAAGATCCCGGGACAGGATTACTGACCCATGCGCCTGGGATTTATGCTCCTGTGGTCAAGCTTGGCAAAGGAGAGGCTCTTGATGTGAGATGTGATTACGTTTTGTGACTTGTGTATGGCAGAATTACAGGAATGATGGATCTGGAACATGGGAAGTTCTTATTACACCAGCTGCCCTTTACACCATAAAGCAACAGCCCCCCCTTCCTCCAAGGTCACCAGCAAGGACAGAGGTTAATGTCTTAACATCTGGCCTTGAGAATTCCCACACTGAAAATAGGAGGATCAGCTGAATTAGCATGATTGGCAGTTTTATAGGCATGTGGGTTATACACATGTGATGTAACTATAGCATCCGTGTTTATGCACTTCATTCATCACACTATCATGCTGTGCTGTGGTTCTATGTGAAGAAATCATAAAATTTAACACCCGTTCCCCAAGGGAGTATCCATTGCTCATTTAGTTTAATTTTAGTGTAGAATGCATGCTGTTAGAGTCAAAGGTTAAGTGTCTTGTCCAAGAATGGCAGTAAATAAAGTGACACATCTAGGGGTTGCACAGACTAGTCGACTAGTCGATTAGTCGAATTGTATGCTCTGCCGTGACACTTTAAGCTTGACGTCGACTAGTCGCTGGTCCTATAGAGGGCGCAACAGGATAAAAAATCTTTGAAATCCACATTTACTCTCCATTTCCAAACAGTTAAAATGACAAACAATGCATACTTCGAAAGCATTCGACTAGACACGTGTGATTATACCATCTGGATGCTCGAAACTGAACAGGATAATCTAATGCGCTGCTGCGTTGTACTGCACACACATAGGCTACAGACAGTAGCTCGTACATCACACGCAGATCACGTGCACAGAATCATTCAGTAGCGCAAAATCTATTGTCAACACTGTTATGTGATTTCTCAATAATAAAGCTTAGAAACTGCATAGTTCTAGCATATATGTCTTTGTAACTAAAACCCACAGCTTCACTAGTAGACAGATGCTGCCAGGTAGAATTAATTCACACATGCAATCACTCTCTCATTAATGCATTCATATAAATGTAGCTAATCTTTACTGTGCTACTTTATCTGTATAGAAATATAGGGAAATATAACGACCCAGAAACAAAAGAACTGATAAAAAAATTAGCTGTTGTATTGGCGCAATAGCCACGTGGGCAGCGTTGTCATATGCCATAGCTGTGCACAAGGTGTTAGCTCAAGGTTCAGTCTATTTGTTCATTATTTACGTCATCAACAACTAGTAGACATCGACTCAACTTTCATCATATACATGTTGACTTTTAAAAATCTGAAGTCGTTCAACCCCTAGACTCATCTGATATATAGTTTAGATCAGTGGTGTGCGGTGGTGTTCTGAAATGAGGAGACAAAGTCCTTTTTTTTATCAAATGTAAATTCCTGTCCCAGTCACATGTTCTTGGTTAAATAAACCTTACTTACACTACCAGAGGGAAAAAACAATTATATTTTATATTTTTACATTAACAGTGTAATCAATATTCTGTTTATTAAAGCCATGTATGAATCTCATCAAGTTAGTGTTTTAAGCATTTTACATTTATTCCAAAATAATAAGTCAAAGCACTAACAATTTAAACAATATATTTTATTTGTGAACTTATGTTCAGCTATTCTTTTTAATAGTTAACTTTTAACTATTTTTGAATGATTTGGTTCATCAGTCATCAAAGCTCGGTAAATATTGTTCACAGACACATAGATTTATTTTCAATTTCACCAAGCTGATTATTCACTAAAAACTCCCACTGATCATATTTTCAGGCCATTTTAAGTTTATTATGATGTAACAACGTGATTATATCTAAGTGTGTGAGTTTTTTTACTTTCTTTTTTAATGAGTCTTCCCATTAATGCCATTATATTGTTCATTCAGACTGATTCGCAAACGCAGAATGCATGAACACAAGATTTATCACATGAACCAATCACAGCCAAACACAACCAGTAATTTCCAATCATATCGCGATGAATGCATCGTCTCCTCTCATGTGATTCCCCCCCCCCCCATTCATCTCAGTTACCCCCCACCAAACTCACCGCATGCTTTAGGGGGTCTGTTAAAACTCAATGGGCACAGGGGAGACGAGAGAGATGCTGACTCCTGCTGTAACTTTACCTGCTGGTGTCACTGTTGGACATTGTTTCTTTAGAAAAACGAGTGATTTATACTATTTTTAAAATTATATTTTGTAATATTGACATTGTTTTATTTTTTTACTACAAATTTTTTGGGGAGACAATATTGAGGAGACACTGCCTCTCTTGCCTACTCAGAGGAAACGCCCCTGGTTTAGATCTATTTTGAAATAAATCTGAAATACACTGCGTTCAAAAGCTTGAGGTCGGTAAGATTTTTTAAAATGCTTTAGAAAGGGGTCTCACCAAAGCTGCATTTAGTAGAGTATATCTTTATATATATATATTATAGAAATACAGTTCATGCCACTATCAAAATTTATTTGATCAAAAATGACGTAATATTTTTAAATATTACTACAGTTTAAAATCACTAGTTTTATTTTGAAATATTACTACAGTTTAAAATCACTTGTGTAGCCAGACCTTCAGACTGATGGCAGAAGGTCTGGGAACCATCGCCATTTTAAATGGCCAAGGCCAAATGACTGCCAGGTAAAGCAACCAATCACGTTTTGTTTTGTGCCGTGTCATGTTTAGGGGCGTGGAAATGTTTCCACAATAACAGACCGGTGTATAAAACTCTTTGACATTTTAAAAAGTCTAAGCATTTTAGAAAACTTTATTTTCTTTATTCATGAACTTTATTCATTTTATTTTATATTATAGGTGTTGTAATCTGCTGATGAGTCCTGCACATTATTACTACTCAGTTTAACACTGTAACAAATGTACTTTAGAGAGGCTATAAATAATCTTAAAAGTGTAAGTGTAAATGTTTCAGCTTTCTCTCTGAAAGGGGAAAAATGTAAAATCAGTGTTGACTTGTATAATTACTAGTGATGTCTAGTTCGCGAACGAATCGTTCTTCTTAGTGAACTGGCTGAACCAGTTCACCAAATCGGACTGAATCATTTGAAACGGTTCGTGTCTCCAGTATGCATTGATCCACAAATTACTTAAGTTATTCACTTTTTTAACATGGCTGACACTCCCTCTGAGTCGAAATAAACCAATATCCCAGAGTAATTCATTTACTCAAACAGTACACTGACTGAACTGCTGTGAAGAGAGAACTGATGCTGAACACGAGCAGAGCAGCATGTGTGCAGCGAGCCGCATAACGAATGTACACGCCCACTACTGGAGCGGTTCTCGTTCTCGAGTCAAGAACCGGTTGCATCGGTTTTCGGATGCAACGGTTTTGAACCGTTTCTTTCGGGCGCATCCGATTTGAGAACCGATGAGTTGATGATACTGCGCATGCGTGTAATTTTTCAAGAGGACGAAAAGCATGTTATCCAAGTATTTAGTTAAACATCAGAAAGTGTGATAATATAAATTAACTTTTTTTAAAAAGATGAATGTATCTAATCTGTGTACTTTGTTCAGTTGAAGATTCTGTTAGGTTATAGGCCAAAGGGGTTTGTCAGGGAAGTTGGACCATAATTAAGACTCTATGTTTAATAGGAATAAGCGATGATTTATGAAATACCTATATTTCACCAGTCAAATCGGTTTTCGGATCACCAGTACACTGAACCGAGAACCGTTTCTTTTGGACGCATCCGATTTGAGAACCGATGTGCTGATGAGACTGCGCAATGCGTGATTCAGCGTAAAGCTACCGAACAGTACATGATTGCCTACTATGATTGACACAGCACGTCTGAACCGAACTGGTTCTTTTGGACAACTGATTCTGTGCTAATGTTATGAGCGTGGGTAAACCGAAGACTTGAATGAAGGGCAATCTGGTGAAACGTAAGTTTATTTAATAACAAATAAATCGCAATGGATTATGTATAGTATGTGGATTATGGTTTCTGAGCTGATGACAACTAATTTATTTACTTTATATTTTCAAGACTTAAATCCTCGTATGCACATCACTGCCTGTTAATGTATTTGGGTGTATTTGAACTGGTTCATTGAAACTAACTGTTAGAAAGAACCAGTTCGCGGAAAAGAACCGGATTTCCAATCACTAATAATTACACAATTTTGACCAGTCTCTTGGATGAAAAATGTTCACTTATGAAGTACCTTGAAAAGTTAAAAGGATGTTGCTAAAATATCCAGCACTAGCTATGTTTTAGTGAACCACAAACTGGCACAATAGAGCTTGACAGATAATCCAGGAGGCTTTTGTGTTCTCAAATCAAATCGTGTCGCTATGGATCAGAGTTTTAGTTCATGGTTACATGAGTCCTCGCTAATGCAGAAAGGATTTTACCTGAACCCCATAACCCACAAACGCAACCTGTTGCTCCATGACAGCTAACACAACACAAACATTCAGATATGGCTGATGAATATCTCCAGAATATTCTGCTTGGATGAGTGTAAAAGTACCATCTGTAAAAAAAATTGTGTTGACATAAACACAATAATCAAAACATTTTTATTTTGTAGGATTTTTTATTTATTTATTTTTAGAAAAAAAAAAATTTCTGGTGGTTAGGACCAGCCATGAGTTGAAGTTGGTGTATTGGATATTTTAGTAGTTTTGCTGTAATCCGTTCACTTATTTAAACATTGTAATGTCATGACTTTCCAGTTTGCCCATTTAAACATGCATTCATGAACGGTTCCCTCAATATGAATCAACAAAACATTGGTCATTTCACAACTATAAACTAAACAGACTAACTGTGTTATGTGTTTTCCATCTTGTATGTTGAAACAGGAGCGTTAAATGCTCTGGGCATTAATTCCCTACCACTTAACAGTTCAACAACACTATTACAGTCATTACATAAAGGTTAAATGGGTCATATGATGTTGCTAAAAAGAATATTATTTTGTGTATTTGGTGTAATGAAATGTGTTTATTCGGTTTAGGGTTAAAAAAAACACATTATCTTTCACACACTGTACATTATTGTTTCTCCTCTATGCCCCGCCTTTCTGAAACGCATCGATTTTTACAAAGCTCAACAGTCTGAAAAGTGAGGTGTGCTCTGATTGGCCAGCTATCCAGTGTGTTGTAATTGGCCGAATACCTCAAGCATATGATGGAAATGTTACACCCCTTACCATATTGTGATGCCGTGTCCCGGCCAGAGCGACGAGACAAAAACATTAAAACCCATTATAAACTAGGCATTTGTTACATCCAGTGGGGACATATTTAGTGATGTGACATGTGGCCAAGTATGGTGACCCATACTTGGAATTAGTGCTCTGCATTTACCCATCCAAAGTGCACACACACAGCAGTGAACACACACACACACCATGAACACACACCCAGAGCAGTGGGCAGCCATTTTTATGCTGCGGCGCCCAGGGAGCAGTTGGGGTTCGGTGCCTTGCTCAAGGGCACCTCAGTCGTGGTATTGAAGGTGGAGAGAGTGCCGTACATTCACTCCCCCCACCTACAATCCCTGCCAGTACGAGACTCGAACCCACAACCTTTGGGTTTCGAGTCCGACTCGCTAACCATTAGGCCACGACTTCCCCATTTACAGATTATAATGACTTATACTGTCTTTTTACGCGTTGCATTGCATCGCACCGCATAAACATAAAACCATGTCTGCATTTGTGCAGAAATGACAAACAACAAGCGCTACTCTACACTGCTCAAAGTAGTCTACTCTACCAGGATCAGGAAACAGTCCTCCATAAAATGCGCTGCACACATCTGAATGTTTGGGTTGAACTGTTCTGGAACAGTGTTGTAAATACAACTTAACCACTGATTTCTAGTCGTGTCCTCTTTTGGAAGGACAAACAAAGTTGTTTCGCTTTCACAACGAAACACACAGTGTCACACACGGCGGGCTAGAGTGAGCGGCGGCGGGCGGGCTTGAGAATGGTGTGGCTGGTGGATTCTATGAAGGAGCGGCCGGCGAGCTTGCGGCAACCACATGTGACGACCCCGGGCTGGACTCCGCTTCGTCCATGGTGAAAGCCGATCCGGCGATCCACAGCGCGAAGTTGATGTATTTCCTCAGTGACCAGCACAGATCAGCTCCAGGCATGACGAAGGGGATATCATCCTCTTTTGGAAGGCCAAACAAAGTAGTTTCGCTTTCACAACGAAACACAGCGCCTTCACGACATGGCGGCGGTGGCAACAACAATACTACAGCGATAATAAAAGTTACGCCTTCTTTCTTTGCGTGAACATTTGGGTGGCGTTATGCAAATCTTCCCACATCGTGACGTAGACATGTGGGGGCGTGTTAGAACGAGCCATTTTAGGTAGGTGTGGTTGACTCTTAACTTTTATAAAGAATATCTCTTTGGATTTGAGACTTTACTCTTTGCAACTTTACTTCTTTATGCACCAAGAGCTTGTAACACTCCAAAGAGAAAGGAAAAATTTTAATTGCATCATATGTCCCCTTTAAGGGTAATTCGCTCTGGTTTTCCATCATGATCATGGTTAGTAAACATATAGCAAACTTTTTAATGATTATCGTGACATAAGAGCTCAAAGATGAGGGAAACCTCCAGAGAGCTAAACTTAAATCATGGTAAGTGATGTCTTTTACTTGCTTGTGACCTCTAAGCTAGGTAAAATAATCATGATACTCATGGTTATGCGGAGAGGATGTCTTTGTCCTTTAGAGTTATAATGACAGACTGTAGGGGTAATGCAATAGTGATATTGGTGATTATTTGCATGCGCTCTGTGTTGTTTTAGCACCCAACCACCTACAAGGGTTGTGTGATATTCAGTATCTAACAGGATGCAAGACTGCATTTGAATGTAAGGAAGTGGAATGAAAATGAATTGCAATTCCAAAACAATACAGTATGTTCCAAATTAATATGCATGTGTAAAGTGCCTTGCGAAAGTATTCAAGTATTAATAATTTTTTTTCACATTTTATTATGTTGCAGCCTTATGTTAAACTGCTTTAAATTACTTTTTTCCCACGTCAATCTACAATTCTTACGCAATTATGACAAAGCATAAAAACAGATTTTAGATCACTTTTCAAATTCATTAAAAATAAAAAGGAACTGAAATAATTACATTACATAAATATTCTCACCCTTTTCCGTGACACTTGAAATTTAGCTCAGGAGCATTACATTTTCACTGGATGTTCCTGAATGTTGAGATGTTTCTACACTTCATTTGGATTTAACCTCTGGCAAGTTCAGTTGAAGCCATTAGGTCAAAAGAACTGCCTACAGAGCTGAGAGACAGGATTGTGTTGAGACACCCTAGAAGACTACAGTACAAAAACTTTCTGCTGCATTGAAGGCTCACAGGAGCATGTGACCTTTATAATCCTTAATAGAAGAAATTTAAAACAGCCAGTACTCTTCCTAGAGTTGATGGCCTCCTGGCCAAACTGAGCAATCGATGGAGAAGGGCCTTGGTTAGAATGGTGACCAAGAAGCTGATGGTCATTCTAGTTGAGCTCCATGACCAATTTAACTGAAGGCTGAAACATATATTATTTAAACAAATTAAAGCTAAATATGAATATATGAAGAGTTCATTTGCAAAAAACGATAAACACCACTTTAAAAAGAAATGAGCTGATTGCCGTGCACTATTCTCCACATATAGCATGATCTGAACCCTAAACACGTTTTTTCGAAAAAGCCAGTTCCGTCCACTTTCAAGGCATCGCGAGTTCACGTTTTACTGCAGAAGCCGACAAGTACCCTTGTTGTTTTTGAACAGAAGCAGATAAGTCCATTTTGGTGAACCAGCGTGCTGTATTCAGGTCAGGTGACAAGGCTACTTTCACTTTGAAAAGAAGTGCTAGCTGAGAGGAGTTTTTTTTTTTTACTCTAAAACATGAAATGTGGAGTTATCTGCTTTTGCCAAAAAAGCTACTGTTAGAGTTATCTGCTTTTGCTATAAAACAAACTTTTAATATGTAATAAAAAACATACTTTCAATGAACTTTAATTTTGTAAATTACCTGTATTTGTTTAAGTAATTATTACTTAATCAAAACAACCCAACTGCAGTTTGATTGATATTACTTGGAATGCTGTCCCTGTGTATCTGATTACAAATATGATTGCAAGATGGTAATGGGTGACACTTTGAAATTTATGAAGTAAAAGCTTTCTTTCATGGACTGGACTGCTAGAGGCCACAAACACCTCTGGCTGTATCGATGTCCAGATTAAGGTGTTGAACCCTCTGTGAACAATATTTTCCCAGGGCCGTGGGAGCTATTTTCCCTGAGCTTATGCACAGTAATGTAGACTCCTCTATATATGCAGTGACACAAAGGGCTGCCGGTGCCTGAAGCAGCTCATCAAGATACAGTAGCTGCTTTAGAGCTGCCTGTCAGCCAAGCAACGTCTTTATCCTCATCTCCCGCCCATTTACAAGGCTTCCTGGGACTTTCATTATGTACTCTGACACAATCGAATGGACAAAGGAACTGACAAGGCCTTTAATATGACTGTAGCAGTGCCTCGGGAAAGAATCTTCACACTCCTTGACACAGAGAGCTGAAGATGGACGGAGTTAATACCCACAGCTTATTGTGGCTGTTTATCTGTCATATAGCTCAGCATGAGCTACATTTTTACTGCTGAAACCATAGTTAAATCTCATTGCCATTATTGATTAATGTCTTACAGTATGTAGCTGATTTATTTTTTTCCCTAATGTAATATTTAACAGCATGATTCCATTCGATTTGAGCAAAAATGTAACTAATGTATTGAAGGAGAGATGGTAATGTCCCATAATGAAGTAGACAATCTGTATTATTGTGTGCAATAAGCATATTTTGTTGTTGTAACATATTTGGCAATATCTAGCCTATTTATGTTACTTGTCCAGTGTTGTTCTTGTGAACTGAAACTAAAACTGTTAACTGTTTTTTGGTAACTGAAATAAAGCTTAAATATAAATATAAGTTATACTTTTTATAAAATACTTTTGACTACTGAAATAAGTTTAAGTCCTAAAATCACAAAAAAATTCAACTGAAATAAAAAATATAAATATTAAAAGCTTGAACAAAAATTAGATTTTTTTGCAACCAACTGAATTAAATAAATGTGTCACAAAAAACTTAAACTGATATCAAAATAAATTAAAGCTGAAATTACTAAAACTTTAACCACAATGAAAATGTAAAAATAATATCTAATTCAGAACATTAATTATAATGCTAAAATAACACTGTCCATACACAGCTACAGCTGTTTTATTTAGATATATATATTAAATTGCTTTAGATGTTAAATGTACGCTGAACTAATGAGATTTGTAAACCTGATGTACAATGTTTGTTTTTGGACAGGTGAAGTAGTAACATAACCCAAATGCATCATCATTCAGCATGTATTCTCAAATCCCCAGGCTGAGGCACAATTTTGGTGGAAAAGAACTAACAGATCCTCCTTCACTACGCAGTCTCCAGCAGCCATTAACTGTGTACTTCAACACAGCTGTGATTTTTTTTTTGTCCTGTATGTCCAACCCCAAGCCCACCTTTATGTCTCGCACTACAAAGCTGCATTAAATGGCCTTACAGTCATGCTCACTTTTCAGTCAAGGAAGAGGCGTCAGAGCTCTAATTGTTGGTACAACCTGGCCGTGGCACCTGGAGTGCAGAAAGGAGGCCAAAGAGTCTCCATCAGTTGCCATGGTTTTGGAAATGCAGAAACAGTCTGCCAGTTGAATGAAGTGTTAATGCTTGCTTGCTTTCTTTCAGAAACTTGTGCTGTAATTTTAGGAAGACTTTTTTTTTTTGACTCTGGTAAAGCTGTTTTTTAAGTTATTAATAACAGTATAACTTGATTATTGACATAATGACATGTAATTGGATCAGAATGGAAATAAAGATCCACACTGATGTTACTGGTAGCTAGGGAAAATAAATAAATACAAATTTATGTTTAAGTTATTTGAAATAAAGCTGAAATAAAATATAAATGTTACATAAAAAAATCCTGGCAACTAACTGAAAATGAAAAGTTTACGTTTTTAAGTTTAAGTTACGTTTTAAGTACTATAATTTCTAAAACTGAAGTAATTAATAAAGTATATAAAAGTATCAATACCTAAACCTAATAAAAATGTCAAAAGCACAATGAAATTACTAAAAATGTATTTAAAATTAAAATGAAAACCAAAAATGTACAAATAAAAGCTCATTTAAAATATTAATGAAAATTACATTGAAAAAATGGTGTATGATTTACTTTAAAACTATACTTTAAATACTATATATGACATATATTTGCTAAGCTATACTGTTACTTTCAACATACCTTCTGATGTTCATTCATGTTTATTTTATGCTGTAACTTGTATTAAAGTGGGGGAGACTCGCTCTCCATGCTGCTGGTTGAACTGAGGCACTACAGCGATCTGTCACGTCACATTTAAGAGTATCAAAACATTTCATGTTTAAATTTTGTGATAAAATGGACCGAAAGAGTAAGAGAGTTGTGCTCTCTTATCAGAAGTAAGAGAGCACAAATCTTTTTGCGATTATTGGATGGGAGGCGCTCTACAAATAATGTTTGGTATAGAGAAAAATTTGGCAACCCTGGGTTGAACTACGGGTGATTCATAGGATCATATAGAGCCTGTAATAATGTTGCTATTTTGTAACTGTTAATGTGTTATTGTCGCATTAATTTTTAAAAACCTAAATTCAACACAAGAGCTTGTCTTCACACACAGCCTTTTGATTGACAGGATTATAATTGGCCCTGATCATCGGCTGATTTTGAACAATAGATAGTATATAACTGAAGTTGCTTGAAGTCCAGAGTTAAGTTTCCACAGTCTGTGATGATTTGGGGTGCAATGTCATCTGCTGGTGTTGGTCCAGTATGTCTTTTGAAATCCAAAGTCACTGCACCCGTTTACCAAGAAATTTTGGAGCACTTCATGCTTCCTTCTGCTGACCAGCTTTTTGAAGATGCTGATTTCATTTTCCAGCAGGATTTGGCACCTGCCCACACTGCCAAAAGCACCAAACGTTGGTTAAATGACCATGGTGTTGGTGTGCTTGACTGGCCAGCAAACTCACCAGACCTGAACCCCATAGAGAATCTATGGGGTATTCTCAAAAGAGGAAAATGAGAAACAAGAGACCAAAAAATGCAGATGAGCTGAAGGCCACTGTCAAAGAAACCTGGGCTTCCATACCACCTCAGCAGTGCCACATACTGATCACCTCCATGCCACGCCGAATTGAGGCAGTAATTAAAGCAAAAGGAGCCCCTACCAAGTATTGAGTACATATACAGTAAATTAACATACTTTCCAGAAGGCCAACGATTCACTAAAAATGTTTTTCTTATTGGTCTTATGAAGTATTCTAATTTGTTGAGATAGTGAATTGGTGGGTTTTTTGTTAAATGTGAGCCAAAATCATCACAATTAAAAGAACCAAAGACTTAAACTACTTCAGTCTGTGTGCACTGAATTTATTTATTACACGAGTTTCACAATTTGAGTTGAATTACTGAAATAAATGAACTTTTCCATGACATTCTAATTTATTGAGATGCACCTGTATATACACAAGTGCACACATTTATATAAAATATATAAATAAGTGGTTAGCACATTTTGACCCTTTATGAAACAATTTTGATATGGGTGTAATTTCTATAATTTTATGTAATGTAATTTTAACAAGGAGTAATGTTTTATAGTGAAACAAACCAACAAACTGTACAAAACATGACAAGTGATTAAATCCACTGCTAATACTTTGTAATGTTTGTGCTACAAGTTGTGTGTATCTTTTGGTTGGTCAAACAGCAGTGGTCTCATCCATTTGTTCAGTGGGAGTGTGTTTAATCCCTCTCTCCCAGAATTCCCTCCTGCAGGTTCCTTTGATTCTGCTCTTTCACGGCTCCACTGAGACCCAGCAGAGATTCTACAGATCTATTGATCTCAGATGGTATTAAGGGCCACACAGTTTGATATACTGAACCATTTACAACCACAAAATCCCTTTTTCACCCTAGACTTTCAATGGATGTTGTCCAGACCTTGTTGTTCAAACCTTTGTCTTTCTCACTGCACTTTTGCAGCAGTTGCTTTTTTTGCTTATGTCTTGTCAAACAGCATTCAAAAACAGAAAGGCATCAAGATTTGTGTGACATCCATTCTGCTGAGATGCATCCATATGACTGGATCCACAATCCTGCTGGTGATCAGAAAAAATAAATAAATAAGTGGACACTTGTGCTGCCTAATATTTTGGGATACATTTTCTTTTCAGGATTCTTTGATCAATAGAAGGTCAAATGGCATTTATTTGAAATAGAAACCTTTACTGTCACTTTTGATTGAATGCATCCTTTCTGAAGAAGAAAAAAATAACTTGCTGACTAGATAGATAGATAGGTTGATTGATTGATTGATTGATAGATAGATATATAGATAGATAGATAGATAGATAGATAGATAGATAGATAGATAGATAGATAGATAGATAGATAGATAGATAGATAGCACAATTGAATTAATTAGTATTAACAGAAGTAAGTACTTGATTAACATTCAGTTTTTCACAATTGTGGATTGTCTCAAAAGCTCATTCAAATTTACTCTAGATCATCAGATGTGATGTTATGGTGCCATGGAAGCTAGTCGGAGGCAGAGGGAAGCCTGATTTGTAGGGAAATAACTGTTGAACGTGTGTGTGTGTGTGTGTGTGTGTCTGTCTGTCTGTCTGTCTGTCTGTGTGTGTGTGTGCCACCAAGTATGATGATAAGTTGGAGATAGATATGGCTTGAGATGGCAGCTCCAATCTTGGCGATGGCTGGAGGCAGAAGCTCATATCACGGGTGATGCTGGACATATTGGTCTGGTACTTTGACAGAAATACTCCACACATCACAGCTGAGCACAAATCTATCCATCCATCCAGCAAAGAAAAAAAATGAAAAGAGTGAATTTATAGAAACTTAATTTAACAAACTTATTTTGTCGTAAAACGTCGATAGAGGTGGTAAATCCATAATGTCTTCAATCAGATGAAGCAATAATCTGTCATTTCACAGAGCTCGATGGATAGTAGGAGGCAAGAAGAACACAGTTGGTGGCTCGCTGAGGTCTGGAGTTCAGGGTCAGATATTTTTAGTTTGAGTGCCACATAGCACCTGCTGGACTGTATCAGAAGCACAACCCAAGCCTGAGATTACAGGCAATGTTCAGAATAGCTTCCTACCATACTACTCTTACTATTGCTGTAGTATGTAGTATGAATACTATAAACAATCAGCAAATTGTTATATATGTTTTCCATACCCAGCATCTACATCTTTGTGGTATGGAAGCCATTTCTGGATGTCCATTGGCTTTCCATTACTGTTTTTTTTGTTCTGCCTGGAGGCTCAGATTGAATAATTGAAACAATAATGTATGTGACTAACAGCATTTGAAATATAAAAACACAACAGTACACAGTGTATTTGGTGATAGACCCAGAGTCTACATCTACAGTAGATTATCATTCATAATCGTGTTTCTTGGTGTATTGCATAGTTCTAACTGAGAGTGGTCAGTTAGTTCATTAGGTAATTTTTACTGGTTAGAAGTAGTTTGAGAAGTACAGTAGCTTTAAGGAGCAGAATTACACACATAAACATAAAAAAAAGATGCATTTACATTTTACACTTTTGAAGAGTATACTTTTTCAAACATAGTCTCAGAGATGTTGTTCATAACAGATGGTCAGTGTTTTTAATAATAATTAAAATAAACCAATGACTTATGAATTTTACATTGAAACCTGAACTTGAAATGGATTCATTAAAAGCACTAGACTAATTAATATGGTACTTAATAGGGTTAATTTGTGAATCAGGTTAAAACAGCCGCATTGTATATTAATAATTTTTTTTTTTTACTTTTTTTAAACAGTTTTCACAATAATGTAGTTATAAAATACATGTGTTGTACAAATATAGATAGAAATCTAGGACAAGACATTCCCATCTCTCTTTCTTTAGTAAGGCTTGATGAAAAAATTTGTTTTGCTATTCTAACCCTTACTAAAGTTAAAGTCATAACTCTGAGAGTTAAAAACAGACAGACACTCTGGGTTTGTGGAGGGGTCAGTATAGTTTGGGCACAGTGTTTGTGAGGGGTTATTAATAGGAGGAACAGCAGAGGAGGATAAGGGCAGAAAATCTCTCACTACTGGGTTATGTATATCAGTGACACCCTTGCAGACCACAAGCCCTTTCACCCACACACTGCCCGGCTGCCAGTGAGCTGTCTCTGGCACTCAGGAATTCTGATACTGGCAAAGCACACAAGCATGTCGGGCAGCTTTGTGTAAGCACAGATGTGTTCATATGATGATGGGCTAACAGCCCGTGGCTGTGTTTTCAATTCAGATAACTGGTTGTGCATTAAAATATCTTTTTTTGTCTGGAGTGTGGTTTGGAATACTTCATCTGTAGTTATGATGTTCCTTTCTGAGTTCATTTGGATTTTACAGAAAGTGCAAAAGTGCATAATTTTCATGGGAAAATATTGGAAAAAAAGTTATCCTAAAAATGCCTCAGGTTTCGTATGTAACCATGGTTACCTAAAGAGAATGAGACGCTGTGTCGGAACACTTTGGGAACGCCTCTGCATGACCACGTTCTGAAGCACATGTGGAATCAGTCCAATGGAGAAGCTAGACATCACAAGTAGAGTGATGTGAGCAACCAGGAAGCTTAAAAGTGCAATGCCCAAGAACGCCCACTGCACCATACTAACAAGTCCCTGTCTGGTGTGCATCAAGAAGATGAGAGGGAGAAACTGACAGTGCCTATCCTCTTGAGTAAGGATATAGTGAGGAGGAAGACCGTCTTCAAGGTGAGGAACTTATCTGGAACCTCCTCAGTGGGTTCAAAGGCATTGCACAAGCCTTCCAGAGCCACCACCAGGTCCCATGAGGGAACCTTGGTGCACTGTGCTGGCCTCAACCTCAAAGTGGCACAGAGGAAATTAGTAACGAGTGGGTTTCTTCCCAATGACTGACCACCCAGAGAGGTGTGGTAAGCAGCTATGGCCACCACGTACACCTTCAGAGTGGAGGGAGATAACCCTGCAGAGAAACACTCCAGCAAAAACCACAGAACTGTACCATTTCAAAAGTTTCCACTTCAGGGTGTACTGTTTCCTCATGGCAGGAGCTCTGGACTGGAGTATGGTCTCAAAAACCTCAGTTGAGAGATTGGATGTTAAGCTTCCATAACTCCAGGCGGGGTGAAGGATGGATCCCCCCGCCTGAGAGAGGAAGTCCCTCCTGATCGGAATCTCTAAGGGAGAGCTGTCGAGAAGGGACACAAGGTCAGAGAACCATACTCGGGCCAGCCAGAAAAGGGCTACTTGTAGAAGATGGACCCTGTCCCGGTGTACTCTCTCCAGAACTCCCGAGAGCAGAGCAATCGGGGGAAAAGCGTACAAATGTAGCCACGGCAACGTCTGCAGCATGGCATCCAGCCCAGATGGAGCTGGATGCATGAGGGAGAACCAGACCTCGGAAAGGAGCCTCTTAACAGGATGTCTGCTCCCTGATTCAGGTGTCCAGGGATGTAAACTGCTCCGAGTGAGAGGAGTTTTCCCTGAGCTGACAGGAGGATCTGGTGTGCCAACTTGTATAGTGGGCACAAGTGCAGACCCACTGCCAGATGATGTAGGAAACCACCGATGTGTTGTCTGTGCAGACAAGCACATGATTGCCCCTCAGGTCTGGAAGGAAATGTCTCAATGCATGAAACACGGCCAGCATCTCCAGAACTTCACACTGGACTTCAAGCAACATGGTTTCTGTGCCTCTCCACTCTTCCTCCAGACTCTGGGACCTTGATTTCCAAATGAAATGCAAAATTTACTTTCATCTGAAAAGAGGACTTTGGTCCACTGTGTTTTCTGAAGTCCACAGTCAACGCAGCCATCTACCAGGAAATTTTAGAGCACTTCATTCTTCCTTCTGCTGACAAGTATTGAGTACATGTACAGTAAATTAACATACTTTCCAGAAGGACAACAATTCACAAACATTTTTTTTATTATTGGTCTTATGAAATATTCTAATTTGTTGAGATAGTGAATTGGTGGGTTTTTGTGAAATGTGAGCCAAAATCATCCCAATTAAAATAACCAAAGACTTAAACTACTTCAGTCTGTGTGCATAGAATTTATTTAATACACAAGTTTCACAATTTGAGTTGAGTTACTGAAATAAATTTACTTTTCCACGACATTCTAATTTATTGAGATGCACCTGTATGTGCCACATGACATGGTGGCCTTCCTACAGACTCTGGGCAGAGAAGCTACTCTTGACTGCTCCCCAGCCCGTGAGGGAGGCGTCCGTCATTAGCATAACACAACGACAAGGAGCTCCCAACACCGGGCCTTGAGACAGGAACCAATGAACCTTCGTTCTGACGCATCTCAAGATCCCTGAGTGGGAACTTTGTTTGTTTCATTTTATTTAATTGATTTCTTCGCTCACTCGTATGTTCATTTGTTAATTTTAGAGTGACATATTTCTTTCACCCATATGAAACATTTGAGAAAACTTTACCTAGCACAAATGCTAATACAAATTTATTTATTAGCTCATTACCTAAATTAATAGTGTTTAGATTAATTAAGATTAGTAAATTAACTAATAGTAATTAACTAATCTTAGATTAATTAAGAATAGTAAAATGTGTAGCTAAGCTCTATATTTCTGTGTATGTTTGTTATATCTAACTGGGACTCATGAAAACAAAACTGCAGAACCACAGACGTACTGCCTGATTTAGCAATACCCACCATGTGTTACAAGTATCTGTTTAAAATAGACTTAGATGAGTTGCGTAAACAGTTATGGTAAATAGTGTCGTTCCAGTTTAATGCCACAGCTGTATCTCTGTATTTGTATTTAGTCTAATGAAGCAGTTTAAGAAGACTTAGCTTTAATCATGCATGGTGTCTTAATATGAACAAATTGATTATTTGCATAAACACAGTGTTTCTACCCACAGAGGATTCACTGATTTGAATTTAAGCCTATTTAGAGACCAACCAATGGATTTTAAATCCTAAAAGAAAAGAGAACCAGACAAGTTTCAAAAAAATAATTTGAATCTTTCGATTAGTTCAAAATGACTGATTCATTAAGCAATGAAGCAGGTGATTTTATAAACGTAATTGAATCATTCGCTCTGCCTATAGTTTCAAAATGCAGATTCATTCAGGAACCAAACAGCATTGTGTTTCACACAGACATGCAACTCTTCTGCTCTGGATTTATTTCAAAGGCAGTGCTTATTTGCATTAAGTGCAAATAGCAATAGATTCTACTTACACTAAGTCATCGGCCTCATCAAGGATGGAGACGAGTCTGCTTACAGACAGGAGGTTAAAGAGCTGGCTGTCTGGTGCAGTCTTAACAACCTGGAGCTTAACACGCTCAAAACTGTGGAGATGATCGTGGACTTCAGGAGAAAACCCCCTGCACTCCCCCCACTCACCATCATGGACAGCACTGTGACTGCAGTGGTGTCATTCAGGTTCCTGGGCACCACAATCTCTCAGGACCTGAAGTGGGACACTCACATAGACTCCATTGCAAAAAAGGCCCAGCAGAGGTTGTACTTCCTTCGCCAGCTGAGGAAATTCAACCTGCCACAGGAGCTGCTTAAACAGTTCTACTCTGCTATCATTGAGTCTGTCCTGTGTTCATCCATAACTGTCTGGTTTGGTTCAGCAACCAAATCAGACATCAAGAGACTACAACGGACAGTCAGGACTGCTGAGAGGATTATTGGTGCCCCTCTGCCCAGCCTCCAAGATCTTTACATCTCCAGAGTGAGGAAAAGGGCTAAAAAAATCACCTTGGACCCCTCACACCCAGCCCACTCTCTCTTCGAACTGTTGCCTTCTGGTCGGCGCTACAGAGCACTGACCACCAGAACAGCAAGGCACAAGAACAGTTTTTTCCCACAGGCTATACTCAGTCTAAACAATTAAGCTTTCAAAATTATACAACTAACATAGTATATTTATATTAAACTGCACACTTTGTAAATAACATATCTATCTGCACACTAATAAACATATCTGTACATTTATCTAAACAATTACATTGTTTCCTATACTTCTATTTCTGTATATAGTACATTATTCAATATATATATTAGTTTTATATTACATCCCTACTGTGTTATTCCTATGTATGTCTACACTATCATGTATGTCTGCACTATGTTTGTACTTTCTTCTACACTGGAAGCTCCTGTCGTCAAGTCAAATTCCTTGTGTGTGTAAACATACTTGGTAATAAAGCTCTTCTGATTCTGATTCTGATTCTGAAATAGCATATTTTCTTTGCGACAGATGCTACTAACACTAAGTACAAACCGACTTATATTATATTTACACTATGCAAAAATAGTATTTTGTTAGCAATATGCTATTTACTTTAAGTGCAAATAACGATAGATTTTATTTACACTGTGTAAAAAGTATTATTTTCTTTGCAATAAGTGCAATAGAAGATGCTATATTTTTAATTACTACAAATAGTGGCAGATATGTGCACCTCATAGTTTTAGTACATTATAAAACAGAATGCAATAATAGCATTGAGTGTACTTTTTTTTATTATTATTTAAAATTATTAATGGATGCCGCCTGGGACAATAAAGCCCCCTCTTCACCTAACCCTACCGCTATACCCAGTGAACACTTTATTATTAAATACCCGTGAGGCACTTTATTTCCATAAATAAATTCCTTTCCGATCTGATATGTGATGGACAAATGGAGAAGAACGTGAGTTGAACGAGTTCAGCAAAAGATGGATTTGACCATTGATTGCGTCAGAAGTTGTTATCACGTGTATTACTCCCTACACCTCGGGAACTGGTGTTGCATATGCGTCTTTTTTAACCCTTTAACTTTCACCCCTAAATGGAGCTAATGAAAAAATGATTTAACTTAAAATTCTTATTAGTAGACATCTAATAAATAGCCCCAAGCACTTTTTTTTTAATTTATGTTTTATATAAAACTCTACCATACGGTTGAGCTGTCAGTCCATGGTAAATCTTGATTTAAATTAAGATAACTATTTATATTAGTTATTTTCCAATAATAAACATTCCTTTAAATTTATTAGTATCTTGGATATATTTCATAACCTTCAGGCTCCAAAAAGATAAAAAATTATATTTAAGCATCTCTATAATATATATAGACATATGGCAATATATATGTTATATGATGTCCTTTACAGACATATCAACCGTACGGTCACGCATGATTTTGGATAATTATGGTAAATAAACATTTTTGCATTTCTCATATATTTTGCTATATTTCTGTTCTTTACCATCTACCCTATTCACAACAACATTATGGTTTCATCCCTACTTCCTTGATTGCTTGTTTGACCCTATTGTCTGATGACTAACCAGCACCATTCTCCCTTCTGTGTGACTGACTGAAGTTTGTAAACTGCTGCTGTCATTTGAAAACTGGAAATTCCCAAACCCCCCATAGCAACAGCAGGCACAGAGATGGGGCAATACAGCTGTCGAAAGATTGCTCTCTCATCTCTTCCTTTTGATAGATGTATTCCCTAACAAATTAAGATCAACCGTACGGTAGAGATATCAGTTAAAGGGGTAATGATATCTATTTTGCAACCAGACACTGGAGGGTACATTCTCTCTAAATAACCTCTGCCAACAAGGTGGGCTATTTGCACTTGGCGATATAGAGCAAACCAGAAATACTGTTCTTTAATATAAGTCTTAATGTTAACGTCTTGTTTTTGAATTGCATCTATCAGTCACATTTGCAGTCGTGCTAACATTTGGGAAAACAGCACTCTTCTTCCTCGATTTATTTTGCTTAATTATACCATATGTTATAATATATAGAAAAACAAGATCTCATACAGACAAACCTCACTGGCCCTGCATGAGAAAATGTCCATGTGTCGTGAAAACATTGTTTTCAAAAATTAAGAACAACTTACTATAAGAGGCTTTTTCAAGGTTAGATGTTCCTTTAAAGCCGAGAGAAGATTTGTTGCAGGAAAAAAAAATTACACTGCTCTGTGATGTTACGTCCTTTTACACAATTGTAAGTAAAATTGTCTTTGTATTTCCATGTCAAAAACCCATTACATACTTGGCTTTCTGATATTCTCATGCATTTTTATGAGTCCTGACTAGCGTCTGCACTCTGCCGGTTGCTAATTGAACAGGCTGCCCGGGGTTTTTTTTTTTTTTTTTTTTTTTTTTTTTTTTAAAGCGTCAAAGTCAAAGATTTACCAGTTGCCTCATTGGTTAAAAAATTCCAAACATTTTACATAGAATTTAAATGTCATTTATTTCATTTAATATTAAAGTAATCACTTTGGTAATCTAAAATACTTTTCTGATATAACTGAATTGATTACCACCCATTTAAAATGTAAAATGAATACTGAAATACAGTTACTCATACATTGTATTTTAAATGGGTCATGAACTGAGAAATCTAAATTTCCTTGATATTTTGACATATAAGCGGTCATTGTACTATAAAAAACATCCTGTAAGTTTCAGAACTCAAAACTTTCTCATTAGTCTAAAAACAGCTTATATTGAAGCCAATCTGCCAAAACGTCAGGTTGATGAATGTGCCACTTAATGATGTAATAGTGTGGCTAAACCTCGCCTCTGCAGAAGAAGATCAACGCCTGCTTCTACATCACTGCCTGTTTAGCAACTCCCACTGATTTGCGCATGTAGTGTAAATAACGAGAGGCAAACACAGGTCTACGCAGAAGCCAAATGATAAAGATGACTCCGAAGGCAACAAGACACTGTGTGGTGCCACATCAGTAAGAACTTGGTCCTTTGTTCACTTCAGTTTACAGAGGATTCGTTTACAAGCAAGGCACAATTCGATGCAGGATCAGGACAGAACATAGCCTATTACTTTATTATGTTTTTGATGTAAAAATATTGATAACATTATAAGTGGACCATCGAGAACAGTACAAAAAAAACAAAACAAAAAACAAGGGCAGTTCATGAACCCTTTGTAAGCTCAAAAATTATCAAAGACTTCTGCTTTCCTGTCCCAAACCTATCTTCAGTAGTAACATTGTTTGATCAATTATCTTATTTATTTTACTATCTGAATGAATTGAGGAAGCAACATAGGTAAGCCTAGAAATACCTTCTGCTTTAGCCAGCAGAGCACGACCTTTAAGAGATAAATCCCTCTGTAACCAAATATTAAATCTGCTCTTTACTTTTTTGATCACAGGATTAAAATTTAGTGAGATTCTGTCCTGTTCATTTTTGGAAATAGCCATACCTAAATAGATTGGAGCATCTGTAAGGTCAAAAATGATCAAAGACTTCTGCTTTCCTGTCCCAAACCTATCTTCAGTAACAAAAGGGCCATTTGGCATTCCTAAAGGCACATAAGTGCCTGATATCAATCAAGGCCTGTAGGCCAACATGTGCATACATCGGGGGTTTTCTAATTGTCACACCTTTTGCACAGAGGGTGAAGATGTAATCTGCTGATTGGTCAGTTTGAATGTCTCACATTTGGTTTTTAGTCACATGGTCAAGGAAGTGATAAAAGAAGATTGCAACTGTTGCTCTCTCTCTTTCCTTTGCTGCCTCTCTTCTTGGGGCTCTGCCCTCTCTCCCTCTCTCTCCCTCAGGTAACATTTTACATACATGCTGGGTACAATTAACTATGCTTTACCATCCTTCATCTATTTTGTAACCAATTCAAGTGTAACCATAACAAAATATTGTTATTAAACCATTTAAATTATTAATTATGTGCTAACTAGTTTTGATTCAAGGTTAATATTAAAGTGCTACCTATTGCAATACAATAGTCACTCAATAGCAACACTCTCCCACATATTTAGCTATTCTAACTGCGCTTATTTCCGTCGTTGGTATAAGTGGCAGTGGGTGGTAATAGACTAGAAATGTACAGTTTTATACCATCGTGCTGATAACATTTCTTTAGTCATTCGGCAATCCTACACTGTAGGGAAACCATCCTTACACCTTTAAATACATAACAACATTGCATGTATTTAGTTTTATATTTATATATATCGCCGCCTTGGAAAGGTTCTGTCTGACATTTTTGTCAAAATTAGTTAAATGAGTTATTCACATATTCTTATTCTGTGACAACTTACATTATGTGAAGTTATGTACATTTTAGGACTTTGTTATTTAGAAAAAAAGGTTCTATCTACAAAGTCAAACTCTAACTTGGTTCTAAATGTGAGCCAATCAGCGCTTCGAATGCACACAAGAGGACCAATCAGTATCAGCTTTCTTTGTCATGTCGCCGGACTGCTCAGTGACAGGAAATATTAATTGTGAAATATTTTAATATATGTATTGTATTGTATTGTATTGTATTGCATTTATTTATTTAACTTCAGGTCCAATTAAGTAATCATAAAAAAGCTTATGTATTTTTTCTGCTGGCACCCATTGGTACTGTGAATTTGTGAGCACAAACTCCAAAGTAAAGATCAATGGACTATTAATGAGATACTTCAGCATTATTGAGGAGATATGAAACACTGTCGGAGGAATGAGGCCTTTGGGACTTGTACTCTGGGAACCAAAAGATGACTGCCACATCTTCTGAAGATTTATTTACAAACTGAACGGCTGCCAGCTTCTGTTGCCCCGGCAATATTTTTTTTTTACAAGGACCCGTTTGACTGCAGCTCCTCGTAACTCAAGCTCAGTCTATCAAATCAATAAGCAGCATGTTTGAATGTGATTTAGAGAAGTAATTAGAGCTGTTAATTGTTTTCATTACTCAGACTAGCTGATGGCTGTCTGGGGTGTTCTCGAAAGGGCTTTGTGTCTGTCTTCAGGACAGGGAGGCACTAGTAGGTGTTAGACAGGACTATTTTTGTACATTTTAAGAGGGTGTTGGTGGTGGTCTTGCTAGTTGGGTGACAGTGACTGATGTACTCTTCTCTTGACATCAATCACTCAACAAAACTGATATCAAAGCAAATTAAAGGATGCTGTATGAGCTTCTTTTATTTTTCCATACAATGAAAGCGTATAATAACCAGAGGCTCTCAAGCTCTTGCTTGCTTCTTGTCATAAAGAGTGATAGGATTTGTTCTGTGAGTCTGACTGCATTGTATAACCCTGCAGGATCTGTGGAAGTTATATGTAGAAGGTTTGAGAATGGCCAGCAGTGATCCTCATGGTGACCCTATTCACTGTGACAATGCTCTCGAGAGGGATTCAGTGGCCACGTCACAGCCAATGGCATCTTTTCATGCTCTGATGCCTTGAGTGGGACAAATGAGGGTGACATTAACCCCAACTAATGCCAAAGCTTCTTTTAGACGAAGTGTCAGGTCTGAATCTTAGCAATTCAGAGTTCATAACTGCTCTAGTTTTTCTCTGATGGCCAATTCGCCTCTCAACCCTTTTCCAGTGTTAAGAGGAAGCTACTTTGAAACAGCAAATTGAGAAGCTTAAAGCTACTAATAAGTGAATGCAGTTCAACCACAGTTATGACATTTTGGGGGAGAGAAAAAAAAGTAATTAAATTCAGCACATACACACAAAATAATATGTCTGCTAGTTATTATTAAATTAAACTATCAGAAAATGTCCCAAAGTAAACTACTTGTGTGTGTGTGTGTGTGTGTGTATAGTAAGTGTATGTGTAGTGTTTTGCTGAGATTTAGCCAGTGATATGGTGTGAGTTTGTGTAATGTCAGTGGTATATAATCATGTAAAATGCTTAATAATACACTTTATAATTTTATAAAATAATAAATTTATTTATTTAACTGTTGAAAATATATTAACCAGTGTATTCAAGTAAACATTATGTTGTGAAATTATACTATTACATAATGTAATAAATTATAATATTTTATTTATATTATTATATAATATTTATATAAGTTTATTTTCTATTGCCACAAGGAAGATTTTTTTTCCCTGACAGATTAAAATTAGCAAATGTACTTAAATATTATGTTTGGTTGTGAAATATAATATTACAGTTAAAAAAATACTTACAGTACAGTTTTTGACACTATGGCTCCAAGCTTTCTCAAAACCCTTCACACAAAACCACAAAACACACACACAACATGCAAATGTCACATATCTTGTGTGTACGGTGCACAATATGGTATTATCACGATATTATCACAATATATACAACAAAACAAGAACACAAGTCTGACATTACCTCCCCCTCCCGGAAGGCGCATCCTCGCATCACTAAACTTCCAGAGGGGAGGGGGGTGGTCGCCCTGGAGGCAGAGCAGGCAGTTCGGGGAGACATGGCGGGATGGCCTCCGTGGCCTTGGGCTCGGAACTCAGCCCGGCCCCAACGGCCGGAGATGTATAGCCCCCCCTATAAAAATTTCCTGATCCCCTTACTGGAACTGGCTCTGGGCTGGACTCAGAAGTCCACTCCGGGCTGCATTCGGGAACAGAAGCCCTCTCTGGGCTAAACTCAGGAACAGAAGCCCACTTTGGGCCTGACATGGGAACAGGAGCCCTCCCTGGGCTTGACTCGGGATCTGAGGCCCTCCCTGGGACAGACGTGGGAACAACAGCCCTCTCTGGGCCGGGTGTGGGGACAAGAGCCCTCTCTGGGCTTGACGTTGGAACAGGAGCCCTCTCTGGGCTTGACTCGGGATCTGAGGCTCTCCCTGGGCCAGACGTTAGGACCTGAGAGTAGAGCGGCCGGCTTGCTTGGGAGTGGAACGTCGCCTGTTTTAGGATTGAGGACTGAGAAGGAGCTCAGAACTAGAGACAGGAAAATTAATGTGGATTTGAGCGGTGACCAGCCTGACTGATATGTTGGGGTCTGCCCTGTTCGAAGTCCGTCTTCGAGCTCGGGGGTACTTGGGAGGTGAAGGGTGGTCGGAACCATTTGTTAGGCATGTGGAGGGTCCTGGCATGGAGTGAGCTGGAGAAGCACAGTGTGTTTCAGAGGGGGCTGGATGAGGATGATTCAAATTTTCCTTTATTTCTTCTACCACAAAATTAGAACCATTTAAATAAAGATAAGATTAATTAACTTGACGGGACGTAGGGAGGTAACAACGGATCGTATTCTCATCCAGACCCATCAGAAGGCAGACACCTAGAACAGCATCGTGCCAGCTCACCTGATAAGACAACTCAAGGAATTCCTCCACATACCTCTCTGCCACAGACTCCACAACAGGTCCTCAGCCTCTATTGGCGCTTTTCCACTGCGTGGTACGACTCGGCACGGCTCAGTTTGTGTTTCCACTGCAGTTCAATAAAGTGACGTGACACGTGACGTGATATGTGGCCAAGTATGGTGACCCATACTCAGAATTAGTGCTCTGCATTTACCCATCCAAAGTGCACACACACAGCAGTGAACACACACACCATGAACACACACCAGCCATTTATGCTGCGGCACCCGGGAAGCAGTTGGGGGTTCGGTGCCTTGCTCAAGGGCACCTCAATCGTGGTATTGAAGGTGGGAGAGAGCGCTGTACATTCACATCGACTTCCCAGTACTGCTTTAGAGTGGGCGGGATTATTCACATGTCCTTATAATTGTGCCTCCTCTATTGCCGCGACTCCTGAAAAACTTTTTCATTCCGCATCACCCCATCAAGCTCTGGCTGGATCCGCTCCTCTGCTATCAACGAAAGGAACATCTGTACTTCCTCAACAGACAACGAAACAGCCACTTTTTGGTTGTTAAAAAAGGTGCGCTTGTTCAAAACAGTTGCGTTCAATCCTTCACTGGCTGTGCTGATTTTAATCTAGCAAGTTCAGTGGCAGGTAGTGACTATTCTCTCCGGCCAATCCGTGATCAGCAGAGTTTACACGTCACGTTTTGGTAACGGTACGGTTCGCTTGGAACCTCAACCGAGGTGGTACTAAAAATAGTACCAGGTACCAGGTACTGTACCCAGTGGAAAACCCCCCAAAATTGAACTGTACCGAGCCGTACCATGCAGTGGAAAAGCGCCATATCATCTTTGTTTGGTCCTGTGTTCTGTCAGGATGTCTACTGTGAGGAACGAGGAACGCGGAGACGTAGGAGTAATCTCAAACAACAGTCTTTAATAAACATCCAAGGGGAAACACAGGCAAGCAGGAGACACACATAGCACCACTAGATGTTTAATACTGGACAAAGGAACCATAGAACAGGCAACACTTTAAGTACTAAACTAAACAAGGGTAATAGACGAGACCAGTGGCGCAAAAACATGGTATGTAGTATATGCAGTGCATGGGGGCGCAATTTTGCCGAAATCATTTTGTGAAAATCTTCTTTAATAAAACATAAAAAATAATCAAATGCTTAGTTGTTAAAAAATAATGTAATGAAACATTTTTATTTTACGTTTTTAGAATTTTAAACGAGTTCAAAAAATGTATTTATTATAAACTTATTAAGACGCGGAACAGCCATATCTCTTTACGACCACAACAAACGGGAGACTTTTCAGACGCGCACTTCAGCAGCTTGCCCTCAGCACCAGGCGTGTGTCAAACAAGCGCGGAAAAGGTACATGTGCCAAATGAGCTTCAATAGAACAACAGTGAACTGCGGTCTGATGAGATGTTGTTATGTGTCAGTAAAGCAAACTTTCCTGTTCTGTCAGACGTTGTACTGTGCTCACAGCGCACGCTCTTCAACTGTACGTGAATATGAGGCGCTCGTTCTATATCACTTCATCATAAACTTACCACACTAGAAACTGCAAGCATCGCCAGTTAAGTCATGAAATTACCTCAGGACCTGAAGTGGGACACTCACATAGACTCCATTGTTAAAAAGGCCCAGCAGAGGTTGTACTTCCTTTGCCAGCTGAGGAAGTTCAACCTGTCACAGGAGCTGCTGAAACAGTTCTACTTCGCCATCATTGAATCTGTCCTCTGCACTTCTATAACTGTCTGGTTCAGCTCAGCTACCAAATCTGACCTCAGAGAGAATCATTGGTACAACCCTCCCTTCTCTCCAAGAACTGTACTCATCCAGAGTGAGCAAAAGGGCTGGCAAAATCACTCTGGACCCCTCACATCCAGCACACTCCCTCTTTGAACTGTTGCCATCTGGTCGATGCTACAGAGCTCTGAGCACCAGAATGGCCAGACACAGGAACAGTTTCTTCCATCAGGCCATCCATCTCATGAACACTTGACAATAACTGTGGAACACACACTATTTATTCACTCATACACTTATTTATCTAACACACATACTCAGTCTACATTTCAATTTGCACATAATATACCTGTACATACAATTGTCGATTTGTATATTTTTGATTCCTTATTTTTACTTGTTCTATTTTTATTTTTATTTTTTTAATCTGTGTTTTTTGTTCTGTCACTGTCATTCTGTTACACTGTGGAAGCTTCTGTCACGAAAACAAATTCCTCGTATGTGTGAACATACCTGGCAATAAAGCTAATTCTGAAAATGGCGATTAAAGCTGCAAAACTGTGCATGCATGTATGAAATATTCTGCCATTCGAGATCACAATAGGGCGCTAGATGATAAGTAATTTTTATTTGTAATTTAATGCACAAGTAAATGTGAGCACAGTGCAGTTGTACTAAAAATTATGCGCAAATTTGTCGTTAATTTGAAAAGTACGAAAATTAAACCATATTTAAATGCATAAAATAACTAATTTTACATTCTGGCATTTATGTGCTGTTGACTTCCACCCTTTTTCACATTATTGCAGAAGGGGATTCAAAAGAGAACTCTTTTTTTTTCCCCTTTGTACAGCGCTCGATTTAGGTTTGACAAAACTCTCATCCATGAGTAGGCCTGTGCAATGATGGAGAACAACATTTTGGGGGTGTTGAGAGCCATAACCAAGCTGACTGAGCAATAAAGTAATTTTTATTTGTAATTTAATGCACAAGTAAATGTGAGCACAGTGCAGTTGTACTAAAAATTATGCGCAAATTTGTCGTTAATTTGAAAAGTACGAAAATTAAACCATATTTAAATGCATAAAATAACTAATTTTACATTCTGGCATTTATGTGCTGTTGACTTCCACCCTTTTTCACATTATTGCAGAAGGGGATTCAAAAGAGAACTCTTTTTTTTCCCCTTTGTACAGCGCTCGATTTAGGTTTGACAAAACTCTCATCCATGAGTAGGCCTGTGCAATGATGGAGAACAACATTTTGGGGGTGTTGAGAGCCATAACCAAGCTGACTGAGCAATAAAGCTACAATTGTCATATTCACTCAGCATTACTTGATCTAATTCACAACTATCTCAATTACAATTAAGTACAAATTAATTGTATTCAGTTGTGTTTTAGTCACTAAAACAGTCCAGTACTTTAAATAAATTTTTATATTGAAATAATAAGATTTATGTGCCACCCCAGACTGGTTGCTGGCCCCTTCCTGGCCACCCCTATGAAAACATCCTGGCTCCGCCACTGCCTAAAGCCCCGTTCACAGTACAAGCGACAAAGCGACACGATCCCATTCATTTCAATGGAGAGCAAGCCCAACAGCGGCCATTGGCGACGGATGAGGCGTGTCCAGTGACGCAACAAAGTTCAGAATCCTTCAACTTTATGCAAATGAAGAGCAACTTTCAGGAGCGACAGCCAATAGGAAAGAAGACGGCAGAGCTCATGTGCTCATTCTCCTCTCAGCCGTAGATAAACATATGCAATGGAAAAAAGTAGGATCTGTTTCTCATTCATTTTGTTTGTATGTACGGATTTAATTCATATTTGTATTATATTTAGTAATTTGCCTCCAAAATGTTTGTATTTAGCGGCATGAAACCGGATTCACTGTCAAGGCAACCAGTAGTGAGAATGCCCACTAGCAACCTCATCGCAAAGTCACTGCTAGTGTGAATGCAGCTTAAGAGGGCCAAGTGATTAATATCAGTTCATTTCTGAGTATCTCTATTGCTGAAAAAAACACACGTTTGTGAATGGGCGTTTGATTTACATTTGAGAGAAACTGAGAAGATTGTAAACAAGGATACAACTAGCTACCTTTCGCTGAAAATTGCCGTTTTGAATTCAAAATAGGCCATCTGTGTGATTCAAGTAGATCTGATGAGTTGAAAACTCTTGCTACTTCATACTTTAATACAAAACAATGCTGAAATTTGACAATAAAGAGATTTTTAAATGCTATAATAGTGATTTTATAATGTCTAAATATAAATCCATTAGCAAAATATGTGAAAATAACTACATTCCAGAGTGGAAATGGTAAATGAGACAATAAATTATCCTCTGCTGCCATCTAGTGGTCATAGTGGGAATCGTGACATTCATTTTAATATAATTTGTTTTTATACCAGGTGAAATCTTGGCAAAAATCTTCCACTGAGCATGGCAAATTTTCGATGAATTATCTCTATACGTAAAAATGGGGAAAAAAATGCAGATGTTTTTTAAAGTACATTTTACTTATGGTGTTCTCATTTTATATAAAAATGTGCAAAAATATGAATAATTTTGAGGCAAATTAATAATATATATATATTGAATTGACACATTAAAATTACCTAACTAGTGAGCAATATTACATGTGTTTGAAAATAAAAATGAATAAAAAAATGTGTTCTACTGTCTGAGGTCTGCCATCAGGAGTTAAAGGGGATGTAATGTGACACACTTTTCTTTATTTATATATATTTTTTTTTTACTTTTCACTTTTTTCCCTATGGTATTGAAAATGGGGGAAGGGGGTTCAAACCTTTGTCACTTTTTACACTCCTGATGAGTTTATATCCTTCCGTGCACAAGCTAGTTAATGGGCTTTTTGTCATTGACTTACAGAAAGTTTTCTGCTGGAGTTAGCGTTAGAGACTACTAGAATACAGGGGGGCGCAGACACTGATCTTGCATACCCCTCGTCAAATGTGCAGTTGTGCCCCTGGACGAGACACACATGAATCAAATGAACACAAACAAGGGAGAAACTGGGTCATGGGGAGCACATGGGGACAGAAACACAACAAAACAGGAACACAAGTCTGACAGATATTGGACAAAGTTGAAAAAGAGTGTTGTCATAACAGGTTTAATAACGTTTTTAATATAACAAAAAGAACTGGACATTTAAATACTTTAAACACAAAAATGTATAAAGTAAACAAATGTTTCAAAAGATTAAAGTGCAAAATAATTATAAAGAATAATAGGTAACAGTTTACAATAATGTCTCATTAGTTTACCTTAGTTAATGCATTAACATTAACAATGAGCAATAACTACATTTGTTGCGGAAGTTATTATTCTTACTGCCGTTTGTTTATGTTAGCATGGGTCCATTAAATAGTACTGTTACAAATTTTGATTTTAATAACATGTTATTAAATGTTGAAATTAACTTAATAAATGCTTTAGAATAATTTTTAATTGACCGTTTATTTTAAGTAATGCATTAGCTAATGTTAAATAATGGAGCCTTAATGTGTGAACGAACAATAAAGAATCAGAACATTTTCAAACAATACCAAGGGCAGTCCATATTAAATTGTAAAAAAGTTTGAAAATAAATAGCCTATTAAGTCTTAAGACTTTAATGATTCAGGGCTGCTATGAACACCACTGTGAATACAAAAATCTGAATGGATGTTTAAAACATTTAAATCCTGTTCAGAATCAGAAAGTAGCGCAGCTGCTTTGGTTACGGGGTTACCAGGGTAAAGGTGGCATTTCTGCTATCCCATCAGCGCCATCTGCTGTCAGAGAGTGAATGTGCATTTTCATTCAGCGTGTCTCCTTCACTCGTTCTGCCATGCGCTTCTTATCCGCTGTTGGGCTTGTTTACATCAGAGTGCACGTGTCTTTGACGCAGCATACAGCAGAGTTGTGCATTGTGTATTGTGATGTACATGTACATGTATTGTGATGTATTTTATTACCGAATACGATTCCAGTGTTTCCCAAATGAAACAAAAGTTTTAGTTTTGTGTGCTTTTTTGTTAGTTTTGAATGATGTGTGTAATATAGAAAGTTTGCGAAAAAATTTTTTTACAATGGCAAATACAATACAATGTGCTTAATGTGCTTGTAGTTTTGCAGACCTGGTCTAAAGATGAGGTATATGAGTGAATGGTTTCACGGAGTGGGCCTCAAGTACCGCTTTTAGTGTCTAAGCAATGTAACACGCACGCCAACTGTCATTGGCTTGTTTAGTTAACACTCGAAGGTGATTGGGCTCTCGGGCGAGATCCCAATTCGTCAGTCACTGACGTAACGTAGAACGTGACTGACTGAATGGGAACTGTATTTTGCATTGCTACAAATAAGATGTAAACTTTACAGAAACCACATTTAAATCAATTAGTTTTTTGTTTTTTTTTTCTGACATGAAAATTTATCAGCAGCTGTATTTAAGTAAATATTATATTATGTTGTTAAATTATTATACATTTTAAATCAGAGTTCCCAATACTTTAGAGAGTTAAATTAGAGTGTCACAGCTCAGAACAGTCAGTGAAGTCTGTAGTCTGTGCTGGTTGTTATATTTCCACTGATTGCATGTTAACTGTCAGTTCTAAATGAGCACAAAGTTCAGACATGAAAGTCTGATTTAAAGCCTAGTCTAAGAACATGATGTTTCTTTACTTTGACTATAAACTATGTCAGTTATATGCACTTTGAGCCTCCAGTCCAGTCTCCATTCTGTTTGCTGTTATTTTGATAGAGGAATACTACTTAATGTCCAGCACAATGATAAGTTTCAGTCTACGTTGCTTTAACCTGTGTTCACAAAACTAAAGGCAACATTCACATTTATCTACAGTACCAAACTGTCCATTTTATCAAAACACAAACATGCAAACTTATCATGTTTAACCCAATGTTCACTGGCTAAGTCCAAATAAAACCCAATCTCAAAATATATTATGTTCAGCTTCAGATAAATTATTCAATTGCATATTTTTATTCATACCTAAAGACTTCAGCTGTGCAAGTGATTGATGAAGTGTGCTTGAATAATTTAAACTTAGGAGTCTCATGGATTTGCCAACTGGACCATGGGCTCGAGAAGAGAAGAGACAGGAGGATAGAAGTCTCGAAGCTGCCACAGACAGAAGAAGAAAAAGAAGAAAAATTCTTACTCAGATATGAGATGACAGAACAGCAAATGTGTTTCTGCTGGAAGCATGCTGGCTATTTTCGAATCTCAGCCAGAATTGTTATGTCTGCATGAGAACTAGAGTCTGTTAGGATTTTCGTGATATAGTTGTATACAAAATGACTATTTTCACAGTGAACATAAAAAAATGCTATTTGAAAAGGATGATGTCATCCACCATATGTGGTTGCAGGCATAAATCTTTAACTAAAGCAGATTATGAAGCCAGACAGTCTACTGAATTTTCATATTGTATCCTATCTTAACAAAATTACCTTCAGCAGCTAACTTAATAATTCTGATAATTCGTATTTTTTAAATAGGTTATTTGTCTCAGGAACATTAATGTGTGAACAATTATGGTTATTTCAAAACAAATTACTCACTCTTTCATTCAGTTTTGAAAGAAAGGCAAATGTTAACTCATTGGAGAGCCCCTTAGACAATAGTTAATTGTTGCAATTTGCATGTCTTTGGTAGAAATGCATGAATAAACAGTATAAATGCTCTGCAATGGTGATGCATGTGCACACTTCAAACAATTATTCAGCTTGTTCCATGCGACCACACTTTTTAATTTAAATGCATATGGCATTTAAATGCAATATTTATTTTATTTATTGCACCACTTGCCATTAACTTACCTTGAATGTTTTCTGGCATTTAATGACTATAAATATCTCGAACTGAGCATGGATTCCTTTCCTTCTTAACCTCTTGTTATTTTTTGCTGATTATGGAGCCTAGTTCAGCAATAAGACTCACTACAGATATCCATATTAATCATGTCTGGAGGGTAGCTTTCCTCACGCTTTTGCTAATCACGCTACTTCGAGGATTCATACCGGAGAGATGATAGAAAAGACTTCCTGGTTCAGCCGAGGAAATCCATGAAATGGTAAGAGAACAAGGTCACTGATTTTGGAAGATTTGTCCAGGGAGCTCAGGTCTAGCTGCTGCTCTCAAATGAATGCCGTCAGCATAAAATGAAATGCAAAATGACATTGTTCAACTAGATTTGTGCATTTCCTAAAGTGGTGCTTGGCTGTGCAAAACTCATCACAGTGCTATAGTTACAAAATTCCTTTGTCAATTTTTTTTTACTGTAATAATATTATTAAACCTAAAAAATATAAACAGAAGAATGCAGGCAAAATGTTAGCTTTCAGTTGCCTTTCTTTCTTTCTGCAAGTCACTCGTATGAAGAGTAATTGATTAGTTGATTGATTCAAAATAGAGATAACAAATTTTTCTTGATGCACAGAAAATATGTATGCACATTTTATGCATGTCACCCTTATGAAGATTCATTCATTTAATTGAAATAAAGATAATATATTTCTCTTGATGCACATAGAACATCTTAATGCATATTATTTATGCAAGTCACTCACACGAAGACATTTGTGAAAAGTTACCTTAAAATTAACATAGCATTCATTCATTCATTCATTCAATGTGGTTGTTTGTACAGTATGTCTAAGTAATATTTAAAATGAAAACGTAGTACAATGCAGTTTTTGATTATTTCTTTTTATATTTTAGAATATTTATTCAAGTGCCATTGTATTACTTGATATTTGTATTAAATCCTATATCATTAGAGCAATGAAAGAAAATCTGTTTATCTGAGATGTGACATCTCACCTTCTCACGTAATTCATTATGACCTGACATTTTCTCCTCTCTGTTTTCAAAATATTGAATCTCTTAATATGCCCGAGCTTATCTCCATCTGTTCAGTGGCATTACATATGCACTGTCACTGCTGCAGGATATGAGCACATGCCGCTTTTCTCTATGTCCGAGGCCTTGCACTTCCATCCACTCTCTTAATGCACACGCACATCGAGGGCACTCTGAGCTCTGTGTCCTTATCCAATGCTCCTCCAACCGGTTTGTTTATTTCCTTGGTGTCTGTGGGGAATGAACCAATGGTTTATAGTTAACGACAATCTGTTGATGTCCACTTTGAGTTAATGATATGAAGCATGAAAAGCTGATGAAAAGAGCATTGCTGGTTGCAAATGAATGTTGTGGTTTGAAAGCTAGTTGGTCTTAACTAGCTTAACCACCAATATTTTTTCTTGGTGACCCCATTTCTTCATAAATACCTTGGTGGTTGAGCAACTTTGTTGATCACTTTTTGGTAGTAAATAGCAATGCAGTGCTGGTCCACCAGCTAGAACAGCAAACAAGCAGTAAAATAAAAAGCAACATATCTTGATTTATTGTCTTTTGTGAGTTTGATTTTGGATTTTTTTTGTGGATTTTGGCAGCTGTATAACACTCACATTTGCCTCCATAATTCCCTGGCAGGCTGTCATGACACTTTGCGCTGTGGTCCCATCACATTTCGAACAGATGTCAGATGTAGTCACTCCTGTGTAGTAATTTGTTTGGAAAAGGGGAGTTAATTATTGCCTGTGCGCTCATCTTATTGGAAATGTCATTTTCTGTAATACCAATTTTTTGAGTATCTTTCAAGAATGTAAAGGCGGAGATGGTGTGATATCAAACTCAGTGTTAGAAACCCCACAATTGTACGGTGTGAAGGAGAAATTAAGGAAACAGAGGAGGAGAAGGGGAGGCGGAGGGATTCCGGAAGAATTGTCGCTGGGACGCCGCAATGACTGCAGCTTATATACGCTGATTATGCTCATAGCGATGATTGTCAGGATTGAATGATTAGGCTCCTCCCAAACAAAAGTTTGGAACTTCATTATTTCACTCACATTACTCTTTTACTTATATTAATCTATCATGTTTACTATGCAAAACCACACAGAAAATTAGTAAAATAGCATATGAAGAAAGTGTACAGAATGTATAGAAAGGCTAATTTCACAAACAACTGTATCAAGCTATAATTTTATGTCAGAGAAGGCAAGAAAATGTTCCATGCACAGTAAGGTCACCAAGAATCACCACCAGCGCCACAATTTTTTTTTAATTCAGCTTTATTACAAGATGGTAGATTACAAAATCTCAATTGCTAATTCCAACGCTCAGCCAGAGGAAAGATTCAGTTATGTTTGGAAAATGGCTGGTTGCAAAGTAAAGATAAAATATATTTATTATAAGTGCGCATATAATATATAATATGTAGCATTTGAAGACATATTAACAACAGGATAGTGTTGCATGCTTTAATTACTCTAAATTATACTTGGCAACTATCCAAGAGGACATTTATTTGCTCAGAGGTTGCTCCATCAGGCTCATGAGACTTCATCTCAGTTATTATTCTTTTTATTTCCTCGAGAAAAGTCTGTGACTGTTGTGATCTCCTCAAGACACACATGCAATTACTTGGCATGTTTTCTGAGGAATATGAGACTTGGGGTAAAAGTCTCAGTTTGTTTTCCATTTAAGGTCACTGCTTGCTATTAAAGGTGGGGTAAGCGATTTCTGGTAGCCAATGTTGACATTTAAAATCACCAAAACAAACACTCCCCTACCCAAAAAGGGTCTCGCCCCTGTTTTGATATCTCCGCCCCACGCATACGTACGCAACCCATGCAACGATTAGTTCTGTGAAACAAAGCAAAACCAATGTTACACCGTGTCTACACCGGCCATGAGTGGCACGGCGCGACAAAATACTATAGAACTCATTATAATCAGTGATGCTGTCTACACCATAGATATATATATATATATATATAGATATCTATGGTCTACACTGGATGCGGCACGGCACGGCACCACAAATCCCCGACAGAAAACTGCTGCTGCGTTCTATTTATGACGTATTGACACAAATTTCAAATTATTTTCAATGGTCGCTTTGTCGCATCCAGTGTACTAGACAGACTTTAGCTGTTGCGGCGCAGACACTGTGTTACTCACCTATCGAGAAGAAACAAAGCAACCTTTGATCCTTTGGTCCGATCGCAGGCATTACGCTCCTTGAGTTCTCTTCAGCATTGAAAAGCTGATCCGATTTTTACACGGGTCCTACTTCTTGCCTTATTGCCTTATGCCTTCTTTTGTTCCGCAGACGTTTTCCTCTTTTGTTTTTTATCCGCCATCTCTATCTTTCTGTCGCTGGGCTCGCTACTGTCCGTCCTGCACACTAAACGCTCTCTCCTCCACATCATGAGTAGACATGCCCCTTACTGCTGACTGGCTACAAGTTTATTTTGCTATTCAGCCCGAATCAGTTTTCTAAAGCGTTTTTGAAAAATCGCTTACCCCACCTTTAAGGAGATCCAATTTGCAATTTATCTTTCCTGTGAGTGGTTATGCTTTATGTGCTTTTTTTCAATGACTGACAAAGTTTTTGTTTGTGTGCAAAGATGCTTTCTAAAAAAAAAAAAATCTTGTTTTTATTTCTACAATAGGTAAGGTTGCCATTTCATCCGGTTTCTCTTGCATTGGTCATTTCCACAAGAAAGAGTAGGTCACTATTGTTTACATTATCTTTACAAAGGTATATAAAGTTAGGCTCTAAAGGCCTTAATAAAAGCAGTCTACAGAGAAGTAGAGTCATTTAAGACCCATAAGTAAAGTATTTAGGGGGAAAAAACAATATTTTTAGGTGGCACTTGCAGTTAATGTTCAGAATAACATACTAACCTGACAATTTCTGCAGTATATACACGATTGTTCCAAAAACTTTTGGGTCAGTAAGATTTTTGTAAAGAAATTAAAAACATTAATTCATAAAGGATATTGATCAAAAGTGACAGTAAATACATTTACATTGTATTAAATGATGGCAAAGCTGAATTTTCAGCATCATTACTCCAGTCTTCAGTGTTACATGATCCTTCAGAAATCATTCTAATATGATGATTTGCTTCTCAGGAAGCATGTATTATTATTGTTGCGCAATATTTTTGTGGAAATCATGATCTGCAGCAATATTTAAGAATAAGATTCTGCTTAATATGTTCAGGGATTCATTAACAAAGAAACTTGTCTTTTTTTCTAATTTTGAAAGACAGGCATGTTCTGTTTTTGGATGTGTAAATGGAAACCATAAACATGGTGGTATAATATTGAAGATGTTTTTGTGTGCTTTCTAGCTCAGAGCTTTGTGGGATGTTTTGAACAAAAAGCCAGTCTGACCTTTGAGCCACATATGATGGTAAATTATACTGTGTGCCTCCTCATGTCAGACCTTCAGGCATGGTCAGCAAGGCCAAGCAACATTGACCTGTGGAGGAATCAGCAGAGGTTACCGTCATCTGTAGAGAAGCCATGAACTGGCAAGTCACAGCAGGGCAAGATCAAAAGCTATTCAAGTTTTACATTTACTTTTGAATTCAGTGACTTAAACATCCTTTGTAAAATCTTCTAAAAGGGTGCATTTTGGTTTTATCTTGCTTTTTTTTTTTTATAAAATAATGTGATCAATTATTCTAATGTTCACAACACAAAACTCCATTTATAAGATAATTTATGGAATAACTGATATATACACAGTTTAATTCTTTATTAGTGCTCTTTTTTAATTCTAAGACAAATTATGCACTGTAGCTAAAAATGCTTTAATAATCAATTTGACAAAAATTGTGTAGTTATTTGAAGGAATTTTAAATAAAATGATATCTTACATTTAAATCAGATTAAAGGATTTTTTTTAATCAACATTTAATAATGTTCAGAATTTAAACAGAACATTTCAAATATGCAGCCATAGAGAATATTTTAATTTTAAGTGCAGTAATGGAATCACCACATCTTAGAGACAATATAAAAATAACATATCAAAACTCCACAAAGCAAAAGCAAAGGCAAACAGCAACATTTAGTAAGTCAGTGCACAGTCCTTTCATTTCACCCCACATCAGTGAATTTTGGCTTTATTAAATCAAAGATATCAATGTATTATGACAAAATATATATATATAACTGAGACAGCTAGCGATTGTAAATATTCTATTTTAATTTGGATCGCAATTGTAAATATTCTATTTTAATTTGGATCCAGAAATTCTGCGATTTGTCAGTCACCTCATGTCAGATGTGTGTGTTTGAGAATGAAAGCAATTTATATAAAATCTATTGACCTCCAAAGTAAATTGAAAAGTCTAAAGGGATATTTCAGCCAAAAAATTTAAATTTGCTAAATATTTACTCACTCTCAGGCCATCGGAGATGGAATTGAGCATGTTTCTTCATTGAAACCGATTTGGAGAAATTTAGCATTACATCACTTGATCACCAGTGGATATTTTGCAGTGAATGGGTGCTGTCAGAATGAGAGTCCAAACAGCTGATGAAAACATCACAATAATCCACATGACTCCAGTCCATCAGTTAATGTTTTATGGTTAATGTTTTATGAAGTTAAAAGCTGAGTGTTTGTAAGAAACAAATCCATCTTAGAGGTGTTTCGCTTCTGGCCAAAATAAAGTTCACAATCCATAATAACACTTCCTCCAGTGAAAAAGTCCATCCCTTGTTTTCCTTTCACATCAAAATCCACCAACATATGGATTTAAGTTAAACTCCAAAATCGCGTAAAAATGTTTATGCTTCATTTACATGGCCTTCCTTATATGGTATCAGCCCATATATGGGTTCATTTGAAAGCTTAGAGTGTCTTCTTTACAAAGAATACCATTCCTTTTGGTTTTTATATTCATAAAGCAGTAAAATTAAGCTTAGAAATGTATTCGTCCCACACACGAATTTCCGCCTAACTATTGCGAATAATTTTTTACGAAGAATGTGTATTTTATATATTTTTTATTATATATTTATATAATAATATGATTATTATTATTATTATTATTTAGGCTGAATGTTTAGTGCTCCTTGTTTCTATAAACTATAACAGAAGACCATGTGTTAAGGAAGTGAAGGATATAGAACGAAGGAAATGGACGTCCAGATCATAAAGTATGGCATGAAAGTGGGATGAACATGATTTGTGTGGAAATCTTTTACAACCCTCACATTGCCCTCTAAAGGATGACTTCTCTAGGCTTAGGGATGACATGGCTAGAATGTTAAATAAGCTTGGAGGAGTTTCACATTGTCACACTGTGTCACTGGAGCATCTGGATGAAGTTAATCTCGAGGGCCATTTGAACAGCATTAGCCTGCTGAACCCTCCAAGCATAGTGACTTTCCTTCCCAGTTATTGTGCCCATATAGATTCTGTGGCCAGCTAACACAAACATAACCACCCCAAAACAATCAGAAGGTTTTTAATCAGTTAATTTCCATTTATCTATTATTTACTTAGGCATGGCAAGAGAAATGTACGGAACCTTTGTCTAATTTCTTACCCCCCAAAAAAACCCTAAAAAATAAAACTTATTTTCCCACTGAATGATTGTTAGCTTTCCATCAGTCCATGAGACTAATCCAAATGTAGTGTTAGAATATTCCATTTTTATCTGGCCGAGTGTCAGTATGTGCTCATTGATTCATCCCTGTTGGCAGAGTGCAAGCAAAACGAGCTTTATGCCTGTTTAAATAAAACATCCCAAATAACGTATGTTAAATCTGGACGTTATCTGGCTTTTTGGGTGACATGCACGGTGTCAGGCTGTTTGCAAAGGATGAATGGCAGGCAGTGTGTGTGTATATGTATACTTGCGTGCGACGTCGTTGAAGGGGTTGGCTGTCAGACTGTTCATGCAGAAAGAAACCAATGGTAATTTATCTGCATCACGCTGTTGCATCTAAATAGCATGCAATATTTGACTGCTTTCAGCATCTGTTACACGCATTTCCCCATAGGCAGGTGTGTAGCTGAATGCTGGGAGTGGAGATACTTACAATAACTGCTTTACAGGCTGTTTTAAGTTTAGAACGATGGTTTCCTGTTGCAGTGCCCGTATAATGTGGATTTGCTTTTAATGGCAGGTAAATGGAAAAGATATGGTATATTTAAGAAAAAAAGCCAATAACACATAGATTGAGCTTCATGTCACAATGTTAAAACTATAAGCAGACATATACTACTTTCAGTTTATTTTTTGTTGATTTGTAAAATTTTAATTTTTTTATATTTTGAATGATGTTTTATTGTTTTTATTCTACTTTTTTATACATAAATCAAATGAAGTGATACTATACAGAAAGAAAGCACAAGCAACTCTAAGAATAAAGTTTGTTCTCTACAAAATTTGTATGCATTTGTAACTGGCAAGTATTTTATCGGTTTTACAATGAATATTGTGATGCTCAGAGATCAGCATCAGTACAAAATAGTGGTTTTAGTGCAAAATATAAACTGCATACATATAGTTGCCGTGTATTTAATGTTAATTATCTTTAATGGTGAATTTATAGTTAGAATAGCTCTCTTGATAATTGCAACATCTCTCCATTAGAGCAATTAGTGCATTGTCTTAACTTTATCAAGAGTGGATCATAGCAAATTAGCACTGTTATGAGGTGTGCGTGTCCTGCTAAACAGTGTGCTCCAAAATGTGGATGCCTGGGAGCAATAATGAGACAGCAACTTCTCATAACGTAACTAGTGCTGGCAGAGATGATAACAATTTAGAAACTCAGCGTTCCTGCAGATGCCCAGGCATCCAGTGAGAGCCAGGAGTATGTCCACATGGTGCTGGAATAGTGCAAAAATTGTGTCTGCAAAATCTGTAATGTGTTCTTGAACGGCACCTCATATTTATTTTGTTTGCAAAATATTGGTTCAGATTAAAAATCGACAGCATTTCTAGCATAATGTTGATTGTCAACATCTTCAATCAACTCTTTCCCCAGTTTGCAGTAAAACCCTTACTAATGGGGCAGTGCAAACATTTTTTTTTTTTAATATTTTAGAGTTTATCCAAAAGATGTTCTCATTTTGAGTGAAATCCAGAATGACTTGAAGGAATATTTCACCCAAAAATGAACATTTGCTGATCATTTCAGATTTGGAGAAATGTATCATTGCATCACTTTCTCACCAATGGATGCTCTGCAGTGAATGGATGCCTTCAGAATGAGAGTCCAGACAGCTGATAAAAACATCACAATAATCCACAAGTAATCAACATGAACATCCAGTTCATCAATTAATGTCTTGTGAAGTGAAAAGCTCCATATTTGTAAGAAACAAATCCATCATTAAGACATTTGATTCATGGAAACATATGAAGTTAAAAACGCTTTAACGAGGCAGTTGTTTCTTACAAAGAAGCAGATTTTCACTTCACAAGACATTAATTGATGGACTGGATTTGTGTGGATTACTTGTGGATTATTGTGTTGTTTTTATCAGCTGTTTGGACTCTTATTCTGATGGCACCCATTCACTGCAGAGGATCCAATGGTGAGCAAGTCATATAATGCTAAATTTCTCCAAATCTGTTCCATTGAAGAAACAAACTCATCTACATCTTGGATGGTCTGAGGGTAATTTTCAGTAAATTTTATTTTTTGGAGTTACATATTCCTTTAATTTCTTGCGAACGTTGTGCAAAGTTCTATGCAGTTTTTTTTCTAACAAATCTGGTAATCCTTGACTTGTCATTTACACTTATATATTGTTGTTCTTTTGTTAGTTTTGACTGCTTTTATTGTCCTCATTTGTAAGTCGATTTGGATAAAAGTGTCTGCTAAATGACTAAATGTAAATGTAAATGTAATCCCTGTAACTGAAACATGCAGAAATTCAGAAAAAGACTACATGGAGCACATGACATATTGAGAAATAGTAGAGGAATGTGTCAATATTATTTTCTGAGTAATCGACATTATGGCACAAATGCTGACAATGAATCTTAGCTTAACCCAAATTGTTCCCTAAAAACATCATTTGTAAGTCGATTTGGATAAAAGTGTCTGCTAAATGACTAAATGTAAATGTAAATGTAATCCCTGTAACTGAAACATGCAGAAATTCAGAAAAAAGACTACATGGAGCTCATGACATATTGAGAAATAGTAGAGGAATGTGTCAATATTATTTTCTGAGTAATCGACATTATGGCACAAATGCTGACAATGAATCTTAGCTTAACCCAAATTGTTCCCTAAAAACGGAAGGATCTTGCCACAGGCTGTAGAATGTGGCAGTAAGGTAAGAAATATCAAACTTCATCAATATCAAATAGGTTTCTTCCATGTGTAAGACGTGCACCTTTCTAGTACTACTTGCTACTTCCTGCAGGATGACACCTCTTTATCTTTCTCAGCTCTCAAGTATTGCCAAGGGTTCTTTTTCCATTCCAATTTTTTAAACTTCCTTTTTGCACCTCAAAGGGAAACATCAGAATTACAGTCAAACTGAACTGTCAGTTCGCTATTGCGCTGAAAAACAGCATATTGGCTTCTAAAGCCATTTATTAATGTCTATATTGCACTGCTTTACAGTAAAAAACAATATTGTGAAATATTATTACAATTAAAAAATATATATATTTTAATATATTTTTTAAACTGTAATTTATTATTGTGATGGTAGAGTTGAATTTTCAGCATCTTTACTCCAGGCTTCAGTGTGACATGATCCTTCAGAAATCATTCTAATATGCTGATTTGGTCATTAAAAACATTTCTTATTATACTTTTTTTCCCAGGATTTTTTGGTAAATAGAAATAAAAAAAAAAAACAGCACTTTTCAGTAAAAATATAATATAATGTATTTCTAGCCATAGAAGGTTTTTACTTCATGCACTACTGTTGAAATTAGAAGATAAATAAATTGGAAGATAAATAAATGGCTGATGGGAACGTTTTCCTCCAGTAAACATGTAGCTGGCACAAGGCAAACAGAATTCCTACTGTTTTCCAAACTGCTCCTTCTGGGTTGCCATGGTTGAATGCTAAGCTCAAATCTTTTTCTTCCTGTTTGTCAGGGAAGTGTTTCCCCCTCGCTATACTGTATTTCACAGACTGTGGTGCATGAGGAACCTTATTAGACTTTGTGGACATACGGCGCTTAGAATCACAGGCTTGGGGTCAGTTCTGTCAAACGCATTTATCATTCCGATTTGTGAATGAGAATTTCATAATACTCTGGCTGAACTTAAGTGAGTACCAGATATCACATTTTTCTCAAATGTTTCAGCTATCAATAATATGAGCATAGCAATGCATTTTTAGGCAGGCAATACGCACTGTTAAAATGTTAGTGTGAAATTACAGTATATATCAGGTTAATAGTTGCATAACGTTCATAGTAATTTCACAGTGGGACTTCTCTTGTATATATCTGCACTCTCAGAAATCTATTGTAAACAAACAGCATCATACTGTGTTTATACAGTGCATATGTAGAGTTTTTTTTTTTATTCTTGTTGGTTTTATTTGTGCTATTGAACTTGTTCTTGGTTCAATTTTAGCTGTTTGTGTTGTCGGTTTATTTTGTAATCTTGGTTTATGTTGTAAGTGTTATTTTTATTTGTGGAGTGTCACCATTGTTGTGTTTTTTGTGTTGAGTATTGTCACATTTTTCAAAGACGTATTTCAGCAATTGCTTCATTATTGTGAAAGATCCACCCACAAAGAGTTATGAATATGAAATAAGTTATTGATCAATCTTCATGCTTAAATAATTGGAAGATAAAATCTTCGTTCAAGCTAAGAATAGTTTGACTAACTTAAAGTCAGGCAATTAGCATATTTTATCGTCATCATTTTGACAAATGCTTTCATTTTTCACACTTCTGACATGACTAGATCAGAAATTTGAATATACAATGAATATACAAGTTCCAAGATCCCAAACAAATAGGCCTAATCACTAACCACCATTATGATGACTTCAAAACTATTACAGTAGTAAACATCTAAATTTCTTACAGTGGCACAGTTAAAGACAACTTTATCATTTTAATTAATGTTAAAGTTGTCATCGGATGTGACATGCACTTTTACAAGCTGTGTGAAATGAAATGTGTGTTTTTTTTGTTTTTTTTATCTCGTTAAATAATTTCCCCTTTCTCAAATCGAGCCGATCTCAGATGCCTGTCTGTGTGACGTCACACAGACAGGCCCCTCCCATGACTGTTTGATTGACAGTAGCGTTTCAGCACAGGCTGGACTGCTGTCTTACCTTAGACCCGCCCTGAGTGAGCTGTCATCAGTCAATCACCATTGTGTCGACGCCGGAGCAGATGTAGACAAGAATGGCTCCTAAGCGATTGAGGTGTTCTGTTGTTGGATGTAATAATGAACATAGCAGTCGTCATTTACTCCCGATATCTGAGCCACTGAAGACGCAGTGGATTACATTTGTTTCTGAAGGGAATGCGCCCCCGATCTACCTAAATGCGTCTATCTTCGCGCGAATCATTCGTGATCCAGCTTCACCTCCAGAAGAAGTGAGTGTAAGGTTTTTTTAATGGACCATTTATTGCTAGTATTTATTGCTATTTGTACTTCATTTGCCTTTGCGTATGGTTCTTAAACCCATTTGTACATAAAATGGGTTTCTCACTGTTCTTTTAAATGCTGCCACAGACTAGTAATTGAGACTCAAAAACTACAATCAAAACATCCTTTGACAGGTTTTTTTTTGCTGTGAAACTCAGATACATAAAGAAACAGTGAATTTTTCTTAAATGTTTCAGAACAAGAGTTATAAAAATTTGTAGAGCCTTTCCACAATCTATTTTATTTTATTTTTTAACTTTGCACATTCATGACCTTAAATGAGAAATATTCACCAAATTTCAAGAAGAAATAAATTGTTTAAGCAGTGTTTCAAACAGTTTGAAACTCGAGTCTAGGTTAAACTGACCCCAACACAACAAGAATTAGTCTGAACCATCTTCACTTGCTGGTAAATATCATGGGACTAGCATGGAATTTAGAATGAGTTTATTTAGACTTTTATCAGTTTAGATTAGAATTGGAAAATTTAGCTTTTGTCTTAAAGGTCAAATTTTCTTAAAATAGAAGACTTATTGCCAGCTCACAAAGCTGAGTGTAAGGTTTTTTTAATGAATCTTTGCAAATTGCCTTTCCAAATAACGTGCTAGTTAGCAAGTTTCACGTTGAATGCGGCTAAAGTTTACCGTCTCTCAGAGAGTGGTTCGGAAGAGAGGGGCAGGGCGAGCAGAGGTCATTTGCATTTAAAGCTGCATGCAAGAAAACAGCTTGTTCTGAAAAGAGCTGTTTCTGATGGGGTAAAAACGGTGTTGTTTTACACTACAATTGAGAAATTTTAACCAAACTGAGTTACAGACTTTTTATTAAGACCCTAAAGAATCATATCAACTTGTGGAAAATTGGCATCCGATGACCCTTTTAAAACAAAAGCAGTAAATTACTGTGATGTCAGCATAATTCAACTGTTCATACAGTCATTTGTAAGAAAATGACCAACATGCATTGATTTCACTGTAAATTCTGAATACAGTAATTTACTGTAAAATAATACTCTTTAATCCTGTAAATTCCTGGCAATTTTTTTTTTTTTTTACCTGCAATGGGCAGTACTGGGCTGGACAGAATGTATTAGGTGAACATTTTAACTCTCATTTTATGTACTGGATACAACGTTTGTGTTGCAGGTAAATTAGATACACATGAGTTTCCATGCAATTTGTCAATAATTGACACTTAAAAAAACAGCAAACATTAATGTAAAAATCAGAAAACATATTTATATTATTTTGGAAATCAGTTTGGACCATTTATTGCTAGTATTTATTGCTATTTGTACTTCATTTGCCTTTGCGTATGGTTCTTAAACCCATTTGTACATAAAATGGGTTTCTCACTGTTCTTTTAAATGCTGCCACAGACTAGTAATTGAGACTCAAAAACTACAATCAAAACATCCTTTGACAGGTTTTTTTTTGCTGTGAAACTCAGATACATAAAGAAACAGTGAATTTTTCTTAAATGTTTCAGAACAAGAGTTATAAAAATTTGTAGAGCCTTTCCACAATCTATTTTATTTTATTTTTTAACTTTGCACATTCATGACCTTAAATGAGAAATATTCACCAAATTTCAAGAAGAAATAAATTGTTTAAGCAGTGTTTCAAACAGTTTGAAACTCGAGTCTAGGTTAAACTGACCCCAACACAACAAGAATTAGTCTGAACCATCTTCACTTGCTGGTAAATATCATGGGACTAGCATGGAATTTAGAATGAGTTTATTTAGACTTTTATCAGTTTAGATTAGAATTGGAAAATTTAGCTTTTGTCTTAAAGGTCAAATTTTCTTAAAATAGAAGACTTATTGCCAGCTCACAAAGCTGTGCACAGCAAAAGTCTAGAAATTTAGCATTCACCTTAGCCTCAGAGACTGGCAGGCAAGCTAATGCTAAAGAAGAAGAGAAATCATGCAACTAGAACCCAGCATTTCTTTATATAAAAAGATAAAGTCAAGATGAAAAGCCTCATCTGTGTGTCCAACCTTTCTTCTCAGGCAACTGCAAGTGTGTAGCACATTCAGTGCTGAAGTTAGCATTAGCAATGTGGTTTATATCAGAGATGTGCTAATCATAACCTGTGGTGATTGGCTAGCACAGAGTAGTCCTGCTATCTTCCTGCCTGAAGCTCTGTGCTAATCAGTGATTTGTACTGCATACAAAGTGCTGTGCAACTGGTCGAGAAGAATTTTAAATTTTACAGAACGAAAGAAGTCTGAAAGGAAAACAAGCCGATAAGACCACTCTTCCAGAGTTACTCCAGCAGTATCGTCCCACTGACAGACATGAAAAGCAGACTTTGGCTAACTAGTTTTGTTAAAATATTTAAATCATCTTTAAAACATTGCTTGCTGAAAATAACAGCATAGCTGCTCACCAGCACTGAGTTTTATAAACTGTTGTTCAGTGTGTCCCTCTGCATCTAAAGAATGATGCTGATTCTTCATCCAGTTTCTTTTTCTGATTTATTCAGGCTTTTTTGCTTCACCATCACCACATAGTCATAAAGTGATTGTATTCCATAGCTATTTTCCAGCTGCTGTAAATTCCATTTACAGGGTTTATATTAGATTAACACATTTTATTTTCTGTATAATACATACAATATAATTAATTGTATTAATTAATACAATTGCTAGAAAGTATTAACAAAACTGTTAAAATATATATTTTTGTTTTTTGTTCATATTCAAAATTAACTTTATTCTATTAAGGATTTGGGCTAAGGTTAGGTTTACATTTCATATGTGTACATATTATTGATCATGCATTTATTGTAGGTAACTTACAAAGATTTTATGGCACATACATACATACATTTAATTAAATGAAATAACTAACTAACTAACTTGGACATCCTTGACATATTATAAGCTGTATATTACTGGTATTATATGGAATTCATATTTGTCTTTACAGGATGGTTTGATGTTTGTTATATTATATTATATCATATCATATCATATCATATCATATCATATCATATCATATCATATTATATTATATTATATTATGTTATATTATATTATATTAAATTAAAGGATCTTGCATGACTTAAATCTTCTCTGGGACTGATTGCCATTGTCTTCACTGAATGTTTTATAGGGTGCTGCTGAGAGTGTCAGGCCCTACTGAGAACTTAAATAGCTTTTTTACACTAGTGCCCATTTACACTATGGACTTTTAATGATATAATTGAAGCGAAACATCATCAGACTGCTGATGCAGGGATAAAGACTCTTTGACTGCTTTGTCCCTTTTGGTGTAATGTTGGCTGGTTTTGCACATACATAGTTAACATGACTGCGAAGGATGTTCAAGAACGTTTCACTTTGATTGCCTCTGGGTTTCTCTTGTGTGCTTGCGCAATAATAGTATTAGCTCTTCTGTTTCCATTAGGATAATCACTATGCTTAGCTTCTCATTCACAATGCCATTCTCTTGAGGGGATTGCAGAGGTTCCGGTTGTTACGTTAATGTTGTAATTACATTGGGAGGAATTTGGTTGATTGCTGTCATAAAGACATTGTTTGCCGCAAACCACAAGCCTAAAGACAGTTTACATTAAATAGTATATAATAATAAAGAAAGGATTGGCTGTTTTAGACACAAAAGGAAGCAGCTCAAGGTCATGTTGATGCTCTCACCAAGTTTACCATACACCATAACTCTAAATATTCAAAACTGAAGCTCAAGAAACCAAGTTCAACATGGCAGCAACTTCTACAGAACACTGCATCTTATATCCTTTCTCCTACCAACAGCTGCTGCCAATAACTAGTAGATAAATCTGATTGGTTCAGCAGGAGAGGGGCGTAACTGGAGGTCGATCAAGTCTCCAACTTCTTAAACACTTGCAATTTGCTCAAGCCAGCATCTAACTCCTGTTTAATGAATGGTATTTTTTGTTTATTCTTGGCTTAGCTTATTCTCAAAAAATAAATCAATAAAATAAAACAAGTAACACTGTAATGTTTGACATATAATATTGGGTCATAATATAAATGAAATACAATATATTATATATATATATATATATATATATATATATATATATATAAACAACAAAATTACTAATACTTTAACTAAAATTAAAGTGAAATCTAATTCAAATTTTAACAAAAAATTATAACAGTATATCAGTGATACCAAAATAACACTGCATATGAAATAATAGTCAGAATTTTAGTCATTTATTTAATATTATTTTCTAATGGAAGTTTATTAAAAAATAAATTCTATATTTAGAATGTTCTTTTTAAAATTACAATGATTTTTATTTATTTTTATGTACAGTCAATGAAATTCAGTGGTTTGCCATTTTATTGTTGCTTTGCATCCTAAACACATAAAAAGAAAGAAAAACATTGAGAAATCCACTGTGGGATTTAAACAAACATTTTTTCCCCCATTTGTTATGTTTTTTTATGTCTAATGACTGTTTTATTAATGTCTTTACATTTGTTTATGTTGTGTAAATGTAACATTTGTATCCATCAGTTAGGTTTTTAATACTGTAAACTATAGGTGCTGCTTCCTATAAAGGCTTTATCAGCAGATATCACACTTGTTCATGTGTGTACAAGTTATATGTTAGAGGACAGATTTGTATTTTCTGCCATGTTTGTTGCTCTCGTAGGCAGTCACAGGTTGTGCTAGATAGTTGCTCAGTATCAAGCCTCAATCTTGTTTATTTAGTATGCTGTCAGAGATAGTATGAGGATTGACAGTATGAGGATGAGGTTTGGTTGGCAGGGGTTGTGCTTTAAAATCAGCCTCTAGCTGGTTTTAAAAGGGTCCTATTATGCTCTTTTACAAAGTCTTTATTTTGTTTTGGGGGTGTACTAGTACAGGCTCTCATACTAGGTATTTCGAAAAACATAATTTTTCACATATTTTACATTATTACAACACCTCTCTCCCCAGTCTGGCATGAACGGCTCAAATCGTTCCTGTATGGCACCACTCCGGCGCTTGGTCGGGAAATGTCATGCCCCTTACCGTAGCCACCTGCAGCTTCAGTGTAAATATTGTGTCAAAATCAAATCAGTTTGAGCGCGATTTAATCCCGGATGGTTAACCACTCTAAGTGTGTCTGCCTTGGGAAAGCTAGCGTGTCTCCAACATAGTTATAACACTTGTTGCCTTCTCTAGTGCAGCTCAACCAGGTCTCATCCCATTCGTCGATTTTTGTGATATCACAAATCCCGGAAAATATGCATTGTTGTCCAAACGAGTCGTTCGTTGTAGTTTTTGAAAAGTGATTTCTGTTAAATAAAATATCTCCTTTTGAAGTGGACTTTGAGCTTTGTAACTTTGCAAATCTTTGTTATGCTCAAACAGCAACATTACAGACTAACTAAAGTTGAAAAAGTGAAAAAGCATAATAGGACCTCTGTTAATTATCCAGCTTATTTCTCACACTGGTAGCTTTTCAAATGAGCTATAATGGCCTTTGAAGCACCTATCAAAATAAGTATTATGTACTTTGTAAGCTTGAGTTTTTGGCCTGAAAAGGCCTGTGAGCATCTCTCTATGTGCATGTTTGCATGCATGCATTCATTACATATCCAAACGTTTCTAGAGCTGCCTGTTTCATGCATTAATTTGTGTGATTCATTAGGAAGAAAATAATGGTATTAAAACATGTTAATGAGCAAGAGGTTGGCTAACCGCACACTGATCCACTCAAGACTAAAGAGTCTACAAAAACATATTTTAAATTTTTATAAATTGCATTGTGCAAAAGTGCAAAGTGCATGTGAATTTAAAAAAATGGACACGAGTTTCAGCAAGAAAACGTTTCAGCACATTGCTATCTTCAGTGCTCACTTAACAAACAACAGTCACCCTTTTTAAATAGGTCAACAATTAAAGACAATCAGCTGAATTCAGTTATCTCTGGTAAACCTCAATTAATCACAAGCAGAATTCCAAGAAAGTTTGATCATTCGCATATATAGCAGAATGACCAAACATTACAAATACAACAAACACTGCAGGAGAGAGAGAGAAGATAAAGCAGTAACGACAATACCAATTTTTACAAAAAACAAGAGAGTTCTAGTTCTTCATTCATACCCTCAGGAAATAAAGATTTAAGTTCAAAGATCCAGAAAGCCTCCCTTTGCAACAACTTCTTATCTCTATCTCTGCCTCTTCTATGAGGTAGAATCCTCTCGATGCGCAGGACAAAGAGTGGTTGATCACTAAATAAATTAAATAACTGGGGATCACTTTGGATAACGTGCCAATGACTCTTGATAATAGTTTTAATATCATTACTCAGTGGACTGTATGTGGATTTAAACATACATGAAAAATTATTGTTTCTTTTATTCATAGTCAAATTTCTTTCCTCCTGTTTTTGTAAGCTAGAAAACTTCTCAAAGTGCATGTCAAGCATTGGGTGAGCACTCTTAGCATGAAGAAGACTGTTCTTAGCTGTGTCTTTTCTATAAAGAGAGGAGACTATTTGATTATCCACAATTGATATAGAGGTGTCCAAGAAATTGACATCAGTGATCCCCACATGATATGTGAATTTGATGGAAGGCCTAAGACAGTTCATGTACAAAACAAATGCTTCAAAGTCACTTTCAGAACCTTTGTAAATAACAAAGCAATCATCGATGTATCTCTTAAACAAAATGATGTTGTCAAGGAAAGGATTATTGTTGAAAAAATAGCTGTACTCCAAAAAACCCAAGTATAAATTAGCATAATCTGGAGCCATAGTGGCCCCCATGGCGGTGCCCTCAACCTGTAAATAATATTGATTTTCAAATAAGAAATTTGCCATTTCAAAAAGCCATTTTAATGATAAATTTGGTTTGGAAGACCATCATCATCATCATCATCATCGCGCAAATCAAGGAAATGTTCTAAAGCTAGTAAACCTTCATGATGTGGAATGTTAGTATACAGTGAGGTAACGTCCATAGTTGCCAGTATAACATCTTTAATGTTATAGACATTAAAGATGTTTAAATATATATATATATATATATATATATATATATATATATATATATATATATATATATATAAAAAAAAAAAAACAAAAAAAAAAAAAAAAAAAAGAGGGCAGCGGGCCAAATCAGCCGCCAGGCCACCAGATATTTATATATATATATATATATATATATATATATATATATATATATATATATATATATATATATAACTTTAATATTATAAGACATTTAATGTTAAATGTCTTAACATTAAAACATGTTAAGACATTTAATCATGCCCCCTGGTTTTGAATCTATAGTAATGTTAGACCAACAATATTGACCCAGTCTTAACAAACAATTTCATATTGAACCATTTTTAAGGGTTTTGATTGACATAGTATTGAAGATTTGGTGGTCTCTGTTAGATATATATTGTTTTTCTGTTCACTGACTTCGTTTTTGTTGATTTTCTTATTTGTTTTCTAGTGATATTAAGAATTGCACTTTTTTAATATTTGTATTGAGGTTTGAAGGTTAACTATGAGGTACATGTTCAACCATTAAACTACTGACCATGTGTATTTGAAAAATTGCAGACTCACTTCTCATACTGTAAGTGTATTTCTTATTAAATGTCAGATAAAGTTGTTTATAAGAATACACTAAAGACAAATTAAAACGGAGTTATAAATTGAAAATTAGCTTGACAAGAAATCAGTGGTTGCCTTGACAAGATTTAATTGGCTGAACAAGACATTGATCACTTAGTGAATGAACAAATTCCAATTGGCAAACAAAGTAGCATTACTGAAATATGTTTTAAAAAGTGCTTAATGAATGCATTAATTTGAGTCAAAAATATTTTTTAACAGCACTGACTCAACCTAAATACATTCGATTGCAACCGCAGGATACTACTTTTGTGTATGTGCCTTGACAATATCAAATGGCTGAACAAGACATTTCGCACAGTGAATGAAGAATTTTCAATCGGCAAGCAAAGTAATGTTACTGAAAAAAAAATTCACAAATGTGTCATTGTTCATTTAAATTAATTGATTTTAGTCATAATATTTTTTTTAACATCACTGAATCAACCTAAATGCATTTGAATATAATCACAGGATACTTTTTTTCAGGACATGTATGTTTGTTTGTTTGTTTGTATTGTCTTTTAATTTGATTTTTTTCTTAACAATTCATTTTTATTGTGCCTGCTGGTCCAGGAACATATATTATTTGGCAAAATCACTTTTATACAATACATACAGGTCTTCCTGTATATTTTAACGATTAATTAACAATTATTTTTTATAGTGCCCATTGGTCCAGGAACATGTCCAATTTGGCAAAATCACTGTCATACAATAAATAAACATTTTCACCAGGGAAATGCTTTTCCAAAACGGAGGTCACCATCACTTTGAAAAAACGTGGGCTGGTATTGTTGTTGTTAAGGTTACTGTAGCAAAGGGGCGTATGGGTTCTTTCCTATTAAAAAATATCATGTTTTAAAAAACCCTCGGCATTCTCTGGAGTTACTGTCAACAGTCCCCAGGTTGTGCCGAGAATTCCAAGGTCAGAGGCAGAGCCGTGTTCTCTGGGGAGTCATTACTGCAGCCTGTCTGCTGTGGGGGCAAGATGAATGGAGCTGCGCTCAGTGTACTCCACACCGCCACACCAAGGCCTTCTCTATCAGCGCTCATCTGTGTTCCTCAACACATATCTGTCTGCTCTTTAAACTCACCCTCCCACCGTTTACCTCACCACACCGTCGGCTGCCTTCCTGGTTCAGCACCTGTTTTGGTTCCATGTGTGTTCAGAATTTAAAGCATTCTCGGGTTTATTCCTTTGCGCTTCTGACTGAGGGTGTTACTATTTCATTTTCTAGGAAAATATGGAGATAAAATTACATAAATCTACTCACCGTCACCTGCAGCCAAATGTTTTGCGTCTTTGACTTTTCTGCAGGCAATAGCATCAAATATGTTCAAGTAAAAGCATTGGAGGGAGAGAGCGAAAGGAAAAAGAAAGTCTTTAAGTGAGCTGTTACATATCTTTGAGGTGTGAAGTGAGTGTTTCTTTTGAAAGCCACCCCCATGTTCTCCTTCATCCTTGAAAAGGGTGACATGAGAAAAACAGACATGAGGTGAGCAGGAATGGCTGCCCCTTTTGAACAGGACACTTGCTTGACAGGTTTGAGTGGGCGAACGGGAGGTTAGACGATTCTTTTCACTATTTTCAACTGATTTAACTTTCTCGAATCTGTACTGCCACTTTTTTTTGAGTGCGTAGTGTCATAAAGGGTCTTTTTACATGACTGAATTTTTGCTTTTGAAAACAGGAAGGCACCTCGTGTTGTGAAAGACTTTGCTGCAGAAATGAAAGGTTGAAACACAAGGTGAAAGTTTATGTCTTTGCTAACTTAGCATTTTTTAATTTTTACGACTTAAAAAGTCTTCTTAAATGGCTTAAATAGTATTAAAATTTACTATTTAATTTATTGGTTTTTATCATTATGCATGGAGCAAAAAGTGGTCATGTCCTCATATGACATTTTACATTAATTTATAATAATAATAAACCTTATGCAACAAGGATACATTAAAGGCAGTAAAGGGTTTTGTTATGTTACTTTTTTCCACTTTTTTTATTAATTAAGACTAGCCATATAAGTATTTGCTTTGAAAATAATTTGATGAAATTACAGTTGTCTGAATGAAAGTTGTCTTGATTAAATTTATTGCTATTTTTATGATAAGTTAATAATGTTTAAAGATATGCTGAAGACACAAATGTATATGTACATTGGGGTTAAGTACTGTACTTTGGATACAAAAATTATTATTAATATTATTAATTATTATATATATATATATATATATATATATATATATATATAGTCAGTATTATTGTAATTAGGAGAGATACTATGATTTTCATTAATAATCTTATTTATCTGAAGGACATGTAGTACTTGAAATACACATGTTATTATTTGTTTAAGTGCACCTTTAAGGGATTAGTTCACCCCAAAATGAAAGATTGCTGAAAATGTATTCACAGTTCATCCAAGATGTAGATGAGTTTGTTTCTTCATCGGAACAGATTTGGAGAAATTTAGCATTCCATCACTTGATCACCAATGGATCCTCTGCAGTGAATGGGTGCCATCAGAATGAGAGTTCAAACAACTGATAAAAACATCAAAATAATCCACAAGTAATCCACAAAACTTGTCTAGTTGTTTGTAAGAAACAAATCCATAAGGCGTTTTAACTTTAAACTGTTACTAACCTTTGAGTTAATCTTTAATTCATTAAAGCAGGTTCATAGAAGAGGGTGTTTTATGTTTTGTGAGGGGAATGTTCTTCAGTCAAGGGCAGTCAGTGTGATGTCAGTTTTCTTGGAGCAATTTGAGTTCAATGTTTTTCCCATTAACATTATGACAATGGGTCGAGGAGCATTGAGGGTAGAATGTAATGATATCCGACCCAGCAGTCCCCTGCTACCTGGTCAACAACAAAAACATTTGAAAAACCCATTGAATTGATATATTTGATATCAAACCTTTCTTTGTTTTTCTGTTCTGTGGGAGAAAATAGTGCAAGCTGATTGTGTCAAGCTATTTGGATTTGTTGAACTACAGGGAATAGTATATCAGAAGGTCAAAATCAGATCTAAAAGCAGTTTGAGATAATTGTGATGCCTGACTAACAGGACACATTGGGGCCTGCTGTAAATCTGCAGTATTGAGGATTCTATCATTGTCAGTCATAAATTGATCCACACTCCTAAAGCCATGTGGCTTAATGAACAAGAAACTGGTCCGGCAATGAGCAAAAGAGAAACGGCTCATAAATTCAACGAGAGGAGAGTGACCACTCATCCCTTTTAAATGACAAAGGACAAAATAACTGCAATAAAGTATGATTCAGACAAACAAAAGCGCTTAATCACAAACCAGAATACTCCCATGCTGATATTAGTATGTCGCAACCATTGAATTATAAATGACAGCTAATATCTTATATATGTTTTACATTAAAGCGGACCATAACACACACAGTTTCTACCAATCTCATGATAATCTTGAGTACCTATAGAGTAGTATTGCATCCTTCATATATCTGAAGATATCTCTGTTTTATCAGATTTATAAAAGACATATACAGCTTTACACTTCTCTCCGAAAATAATCGAGCTTCTGGAGGCATGCCGTGGGCAGAGCTAAGGAGTCACGATCGTGCATGTGAAGCTTTTGTGTAGCTGGAAGCTGCAAGCTGTGACATTGACATAAATAAAACAAGAACAAAAACTTTATTGACTTAAATTAACTATGGCTAACAATCAGATGCAGCCATATATCATTGATCCAGAATCGGATCCCGACGACTTGCATAACCCGAATGAAGCACGTTGATGGGCATGCTCTTGCTCTCGATCTGGTTGATGTGTGCATGCACTCTTCCTGAAGAAGTGCCCTTATAAGGAATACCCCCTTTATGATGCCATGCAGGGCCATACTCGGGGGTTCTTTCTGAAAATTGTACAAACCCTGAAGGAGGGTTTTTGGCACAGAAATAGCATTAGACCTCCCCTTTAAATAGAGAGCAAATTGAGATTTCTAATTAATTTGCTCACAAAACTTTTCTTATTATTATCAATGTTGAAAACAGTTGTGCTGCTTAATATTTTTGTTAAAACTGAAAACTTTAATGGAAAGAAAAACAAATATTTATAGATTGATTTGATCACAATATGAAATAATTTTTCATCAAATTTAACTCAAAAAAGAGAGAAATGTTTGCTGTTTTCAGTTGTTTTCATTTAGTTTAACTTGCAGCATTAAAATAACTGAAATTAAAACTGAAATAAAAAAATTAATAAATGCTATATAGACATACAGTTGCATAAAGAGGATAAATAATTAATTAAATAAGTAATCATTTAAAAATAATTATTTATAAATCATTATTGCAATAATTTCTAATACAATATATATATATATATATATATATATATATATATATTCATGTATATGTATATGTGTGTGTGTTATTCTCTGTATTTAAAACCTATTGTAAACAATAACATTTCATGAAGTAGCAAAACGTTTAGGCTAAATCCATCTTACTTGATTTATAAATCTTCATAACATTGCTTTTACAGTTAATAGTTGAGCGCTGCCAAATATTTATTATGATACACATGTGGCTCTGAGAGCTACACACACATAATGTGCATAGAAATACTCATAGGCCTCATGGGAAAGCAGCAGAATAATGAGAAGACACCTCTGGCAGCATAATTACTGCACACATCTGTCAGCATCACATATGGAGCAGGTGCCATCGCCCGAGACAACGTTCCTTTCAGTGCTTCTGATATTCAAGAAAAACACAGGAAATAGTGTCCCTGCTTGACTTTGGGAAACATTACTTTCTGTGAGCTATGAACTAATTGAGAAGTATTAAAGTGGACAGAGCTGAACTGTATCTGGAGCAATGCTTTTGCTTTCTAACTTGTGCAGAACTTTCGTTTAAATGCTGCTTCTCTTTCTTGGTCTTATTTAATGATCTAATGATCTAAATGATTAATATCGCTTTCACCTTATTTTTAGCTTTTATATGCAATAATTTTAAATGTAATTCAAAGGCCATTTAAAGTTAAGCTTGCTCATTATAAGCCATTGATATTGATATCCTGATTTTACTACTGAGAAAAAAAATAATAAATTTTAAAAAAACTCCATAGCAACTTTCATTATACAAGGACTGCCCATACTGACATGCAAATAACAAATCACAGTTCATTTTGTTCAGTGCCATATTTAGGGGTGTGAAAAAAATCTATGTCATGAAAGTTCCATATTTGATGTCACAATTATAAAAACCACAGCTTCTTCTTCTATAAGGGGCTTTGGTGTCACAATGGCTTTATTTCCAGGGAGACCATTAAAGAATGTGGCACACGTCTCACGAAAGTCCTGTAGAATTTAACCAGAATTTAATCAGATGACAACTTCAAGAGAGTTTCCAATTTTTTGTGTGGAAGAATTGACAATAAAGCAGACTTGAACTTGAACTTGAACTTGATCTGAGTTATGCTGTCCACATTTATTGTATTTGAACTGTCAAAAATTATCTCATTTATATCTACAGTATCTTTATTTCCCAAACATTTGGAGAATATCTGATACAACGCTGGTCAGTGAAACATAAATTTGAGCTCTGCTGATTATCTTGTCCTCTGGGGGATCAGAAGATGGTGTAGGCTTTTATAAGGTGCTCTTTTATACATTTTGAATATACACTTAAAAACCATAACCTTGCTGCTCCTACATCAGCCAAGCTCAACGAGCGGAATAAAAAATGTTTTAGAACAGTTCATATAGACAGTCGGCTGATGTGACCTTGCTTTTCGTCTTGTGCCCTTCAACACTAACTCATTTAGTTTTGTACAACAGCACTGCTTTAACCACAGGATTATCAAAGAGTGCATGGTGACAAAGGTGACGCAATCTATGCGACATCCTTCAATCTTCATGCATTATGCATAGAACACTGTAAAATGGTGACCAGTAAAATGCAAAAAATAAACCAGAAAACACAATAGGTGGTGTTTTATAAGAGTTATATATACTGTATATATATTGTCTATTCCACAGAGAATATGAAAGCTTTCATTTATTGTGCATCTTAAATAAAAATGAAACTTTAAAGAAGTAAAATTGATGCTATTGTTGTCTCACAAATGTGTGAAATTTCTCTTCAACATTTCTCTTCAACACACTACGCCCTAAAGCTCTAAGTGCTCCAAATCCAGACAGGTTTAAAATAGGGAAGTCAGTGACTAAGGTTAATGTGGATCAGTGATATCCCGCAATTTTCTCACAAAGCGCTGGCTATATACAGCTGTCAGGGATTTAATCATCTGTCTATGCGCACCCATAAAATCTCCTCAGCCATGTGTGGGGCGTAGAGCAATTCACAATTCACAATTCAACTCTTTGACTCCAAACTCCCAATGCAATTATTCTCACATGCTGACTCCATATAATTTGCGAGAAGATTGTTCTTGCCATTGAAAGTAAAAATGAGGAAAACTTATGGGAGTTTATAAGTGTAATAAGATAACTTCATTTATTTGGTTTGGGGTCAGTTGGATTGGATTAAATTGGAAAAATACAAACATTTTCATTTGTGGTTTTGGCCCTCATTGTATATTTTCATGAGGTTATGCACTAACAAAGACAGCATGTGATGAGTGATTTAACCATCCTACAACAAAAAGGGCACCTAAATTGTGGTTAAGACATTCGGTACATTCGGATGCCTCAGGGAAATTTGGTTGAAGGTTGGGATATACTTGTTATTGAATGGCTATGAAAACTTTTTATGCAAAGCAAACATCAACCTTGATGATTGACATAAAAAGTAAATTCATCCACGGCCATCCCATAAATATTTCAGTTATTTTCTCAAGGTCCGGAGTAATGCAGTGAAAATTGTCGTATTTATCAGCACAAACTGATGCATGAAATGTCCTACCTTGACTTTTTAAACTTTTTTTTCTTTTTGTACTGCTTTTACTTGTTATATATATATATAT
>NW_015505777.1:79952-101177 GCF_001515645.1 Sinocyclocheilus grahami | reverse complement strand
CAGAATATATTTTTTTTATTTTATTTTTTATTATTATTATTTTTGGAACATTATAAATGTTTTTGCTGTCACTTTTGATCAATTTATGCATCTTTGCTAAATATATAAATACATAAGTAATCAATCAATCAATCAATCAATCAATCTTACTGAGCCCAAACTTTGAACTTGAGAACTCTGACTTTTGGTCAATCTGAGCAAAGTCTGAGACATTAATCTCTTCTGAAACACTAGAGGAGACACATTTGAGATATTTGGGAGAAACCAAATAATTTGTGAGTTTTATAGTTTCTTTCCTTTCATACAGGATCACGGATTTAGAAGAGACATTAATCTATATTAAAATATGGATGGACAATATATGTCAATACCATATTTTTTATCATTATTGATATTGGATGTCATTTCTTCTTTTTACATTTAGATTACTTTTGCCATTATCTAACACTCAAATGTTATCTTTTAAAATAAACACTAATAATTTAATAACACTATTAAATGTAATATTTAACAATTTTCAAAATATATCTATTTTCATACTGTACTTTAGAATGTAATGTAAAATCTAGTAGTAGACTTCTAGTAGTCGCCATCTATTATTGAAAATAATTATCAGCTTGCTTGTTCCAGACAGAATTTTAAAATCAGTTAATCCCAACATTTAGATTGAGCTATAGGCTAATGTATGTTATCTTGTTATAACATAAGACGACGACTTTGGTTGCAGGCCAAAGAAGTTTGAATCAGGTCTTAAAACCAAAGTTTAAAAGATGATTAATTACAGCCTTAAATCTCATCCATTTACTTCCATAATTTTTTGTGAATGGTTTCACGGTTCACACTGCTCACTGACTCACCCAGCAGCTTTCAACTTGCTGCTTGCTAGTCAGAGTCAGAGTCAGGACCCTTGGGTTCGGCCCTCAGCCGATAAGGCTGTAGTAGCAGGCTGATAAATGGCACAGATTCAGTGTTGGTCTGTATCTGTTTTGACAGCAGCCTCCTACTTTCTCCGGGCTTTGTGAATGTGTGGAGATTACCACAACATACACCAATGAATTTTAATCTACCTGTCTCCTGCACTCCCCTAATGAGAGGCAGGCTCCTGTGTGCATAAGCAGCTCGCCGAACCATGGACACGACAAACTCCAGAAACATCACATAGAATATTAACTGTTTGGGAGAATAGTATAGTCACACTCGTCTGTTCTCAGACCAAGTGCAAACTCTTGGCCTTCACATATCAGGCTATCATGAATAATATGACTAATATACATGTTTGAACACTTAGTGCTTATTTATTAATAGCCAATAGTTGTAAAGGTGTTCTGTCATATGTCTGGCTGTGAAACATTTTTTATTTATTTTTTATTTTTTTAATTGTCATTACCAGATGGTAACCAGATGTCATTTCCATTTGGGTAGTTTCAGCAGGACTAGCCCCTGTTGATAACTACACAATTATGGTGTAGGGCAGAAAGGATTGATATGAAAAATTGATATTGATATGAAATTGAGCAGAATTAATTATTAAGAATGTAAAATCCAACCCTAGCTGATTGGCTCAAAGACAATGTTTTGGGTGACAATGAAGCAGTGGTTGATCCTGCCCCAAATGGAATGCTTGAGGTCTTGTGGTGGGAAAAAAAGGCACCAAGTGTAGAGCTGTAATATTAATGTAGATAGCATATCTCAGACCATTTGGTCTTGGGAGAATTTGATAAGAAATATCTGAGTTTATACAGAATCTCTGAGTTTGGTATTTTAGCAAATGTGAGCACAGTTTGTTGAGATCTCTTCTGAAACTTGACAGGCTTTTTCTCATGAGAAACTGGAGATTTAAGCAAAAGTCGGCTTCGATGAGAAACAGTTTAGACATTAAAAAGATCACAGTTGTGATCTTTCTATCCTATGGAGGAGGAAATATCTAGATGATATACCTCTCTCTCTCTCTCTCTCTCTCTAATGCAAGTTAATTTTTTTAACATCTAAATAATCTCTTGACTTCTTTATCTTTTTTTCTGAAATACTTTTTTTAAATATATATATATATATTTTTTTTTTTTGCAGTGATTAGTAGGCAGGAGACTGAACTACATTTGCAAACCATCTGAATGAAATTCCCTTTCAATCTAGTAGAGGTCACTGCAACATAAGGATGTTGAGACTCTATCATTCGCTCACATTTATGATATGAATACATTATTTTTGTAGGTGCCATCTCATTAGTTCACTGCAAGAGCTTCACCTATAGGGCACAAATAAGGATATTTCATTCTATTGCATATTTTGTGTGGACCAAAAGTTTAATGCAATCAGTTGTGAAGTGTGTATTTTATTCATTATCCTGTTTCATCTAGAGTGCATAACGCTGTCAAACCTGGAAAAATACATGTTGCTTCTACTGATTTTTAATGAATACAAACTGCCTGACAGCTGTGCAGTTGTTATGCTGAAGTATCCCATGATGATAGTTATGGGATATTTAGTTTTTGAGACAATTTTGTGTATGTATCCGTTCAAGTGCAAGGAAATGCGAACGAAGACTCAATTCTGTGTTTGAGTGCTGTCTGAGATGTGGTTCTTTGAGTGTGGGTGCACATAGAAAACCGTGCATGAGCAGCGAATTGAGTTCTCTTTCGCCTCATGCACTTGAATGGTTTAAAATGCTTGAATGTTTAATTTGGAAAGACTTAGAAACATGTGCAAATGATTAACTACGATCTGGTTTACCCTTTCAGGACCTGTAGCCGAATTGAATTTTTCATGATTGATTAACATTGTATCATTCGCACTGTTATTGAACTGAATTGAAGTTAATATTGAAGTCTTTATCTATTAGTTGTATATGTGGTTGGCTATATTAAGTGTTCCAAAATATTGAATGCCATGTATGAGAAGTGCATTGGAAAATGAAGCACATATCCTTTACGAAGATTATCAACATGGAATGAATTATAATTTCAATATTTGTGAGTCATCGCAGCTCGAGTTCTGTGAACATCTGTGTCTGATTTCTGAACACAGTCAAAGGCTCAGAAATGCTATTCATTAAATGCTATAACACTCAAAATTCATCAAAACTACATAGAAGCTGAGTGTTTATCAAGAATCAGAATATCCTCAGTTACCATAATGCTCCTCTAAATAGCACTTCTTTAGCAAGATGTTTTGTGACAGAACTAAATAATAGTTCAATTAAATTTCATTGTTGTTTTGAAATATCTCTAAAAGATAATATTGCAAGCATGCAACATCATTTAAACCAGATAAATGTTTAAAAATATGATAACAATTTTACAGTTTTGAAAGATTAACCCAGTTTCGTGCTAATACAGGTGCATCTCAATAAATTAGAATGTCGTGGAAAAGTTCATTTATTTCAGTAATTCAACTCAAATTGTGAAACTCGTGTATTAAATAAATTCAATGCACACAGACTGAAGTAGTTTAAGTCTTTGGTTCTTTTAATTGTGATGATTTTGGCTCACATTTAACAAAAACCCACCAATTCACTATCTCAACAAATTAGAATACTTCATAAGACCAATAAAAAAAACATTTTTAGTGAATTGTTGGCCTTCTGGAAAGTATGTTCATTTACTGTACTTGAGCTCATCTGCATTTTTTGGTCTCTTGTTTAACACCTGTAAGTGTTAAAGTTTTACAGTTAATTTCATTTGGAATAGAAAGGAAAGGGAAAGCACTTGAGGCCATCCAAATTGTAGATGAGTTTGTTTCTTCATCAGTTTGAAGAAATTTTGCATTACATCACTTGCTCACCAATGGGTCCTCTGCAGTGTATGGGTGCCATCAGAATGAGAGTCCAAACAACTGATAAAAACGTCACAGTAATCCACACGATTCCAGTTCATCAATTAACATTTTGTGATGTGAAAAACAGCTTGTTTGTAATTAGTAAATCCATCATTAAGGATTTAAATTTTTAACCGTTGCTTCTGGCCAAAATACCAGTCCATAATCCATAATAACGCTTCCTGCAGTGAAAAAGTCAATTCCCTGTTGTACTCTCACATCAAAATCCACCAACATATTTATTTAAAACTGTTTTGGACTGTTTTTGCTTGTAAACGGTGCTTGATCTGTGCATATTTCTCTCCTGATTCAGACGAGAAAGCAATATTATGAGTAGAGGACTCATATTTTAGCCGGAGGCAGTGGTTTGAAGTTAAAAACACCTTAAAGGGATAGTCACAGCTTATTTTTGAACATAGTTCAGGGCAAAGAAACAAAACAACTCTTAAAAGTGTCTGTTTCAAAGACGATTGTCAACTTGATGGTTGAAAAGGTTTTTTCTTGTCATCTTGAGTTTCTGTGTCTCACACTAAGCATATGGATTTACAAAAAAGTAGAGGCAAAACCTCTACCCCCTATCATCCTGATCGCCATGGTCCAACAACGTCATTACTGAAATGACAATAAATTAAAGAAAAGGCGTCCTCATTTGCCTGCCACTCTGCTTTCTGTGAAATAAATTAGTTGAGACCTCCTTGAGCAGCACAACAGTAGGCCGTATTAATATTGTTTTTTCTTGGCAGCGGCTCCATGCAGGAATTCCAGGAGTCAGTGGGACAGACATGCCCACAACATTAAGTACAATAGGCAAAAAAATAAATAAAAATAAAAATTGTGCACAGCTGGGAATGACTGAATGAACTATTTGTGTGGGAAATTACAAATGGGAGATTTGTATTTAGGTATCTATGGGCATGTATCTACGCAGATGCATGCACTACATATTCATCCATTTAGATCCATCTGTTAAACATTTCAAGTTATGAGAGGGAAACGCAATATAATAAATATAGTTTCTAAATGTGCTTAAAATTAAATGGGCCATTTCAAATGTTTTACAGACTTGCGCTATATATATAGCGCAATTTCATGTTTTTGAGGTTATTGACCACAGTGAGAGATATGAAGAATATATATATATATATATATATTAAGGCCGATGGCTGACCGACATCACAATGTTAAGCTGAATATTTCACATTTCTCCTTACTCTGTGTATGTGGTAAGTGAACTTTCATGTACTGTAATGCAACAGGCTACCGCTAGCAAGCGGCTAACCTTTTAGTGACTCCGCTTCGGGCACAACCCTAACCCCACCTCCCCACCCCGCCCCGCAGATGTTATCGTCCATCACAATGTTTCACTGTAGACATCGTCCGATGCCAATTTGGTAGACATCGCCCAACCCTAATATATATTTAAAAAAATATATGACAAGAACAGATTCATCTTGATAATGTCAGATAACACTTAAGCAAAACAAGGTCAGGTCAAAGTGTCTGAATAATTGTTGGTCCCAAATTTTTAACAATTTTACTGGTAGTCCACTGTATGAAAAAACTGTTGGGTATAGTATGTCACAGTTTACTTTATTTTGCTATCCTCACTTACATAAATGAGCTATAGTGTCCTGCACTATTAAGGCCGATGGCTGACCGACATCACAATGTTAAGCTGAATATTTCACATTTCTCCTTACTCTGTGTATGTGGTAAGTGAACTTTCATGTACTGTAATGCAACAGGCTACCGCTAGCAAGCGGCTAACCTTTTAGTGACTCCGCTTCGGGCACAACCCTAACCCCACCTCCCCACCCCGCCCCGCAGATGTTATCGTCCATCACAATGTTTCACTGTAGACATCGTCCGATGCCAATTTGGTAGACATCGCCCAACCCTAATATATATTTAAAAAAATATATGACAAGAACAGATTCATCTTGATAATGTCAGATAACACTTAAGCAAAACAAGGTCAGGTCAAAGTGTCTGAATAATTGTTGGTCCCAAATTTTTAACAATTTTACTGGTAGTCCACTGTATGAAAAAACTGTTGGGTATAGTATGTCACAGTTTACTTTATTTTGCTATCCTCACTTACATAAATGAGCTATAGTGTCCTGCACTAGTAAAAATATATAAAATATTATATCTGGTGTCTGAATAATTTTTTTTATATATATATTCTTCATATCTCTCACTGTGGTCAACAACCTCAAAAACATGACATGTAAAGATGGTTAAGAGAGACTTGAATACTGATTCATGAGAATTATGAATACTGATGCAGAAGTGAAAAAGGGAATATTTCCTGCCAAAGGAATCTAATGGCCATGTGTTTCACACAAGCACACAAAAGCATTCTCACATGAATCATTGGACATGTATTTTCTACTCACACACATTTACAATAATTGGCTTTGTGGTGCTCGGCAGGCATGGGCCAGCTGATGTAGCAGATGGTTCAGGCTGGACCCAGGAAGGGTTTTTGATGGGTGGAAATAGGTGTATTTAATTGCATGTCAAGTCTGACACCTCTGCCAGGGTTAAAGGGGCCTGTCTGTTCATGTGCCTGTTAGCACTCACAGCTCCTTCAGCCAAGACTCATCACTGTCCCTGGAAATCATCGCTAATAGCACACACACACTCAAAAACAATAGATCTCCACTGGTTCGACACAGAGCCTGGAAATATACATTGAACGTCTCAAAAGAGTGCAGTACTACAGTTAAAATAAAAAAGTAAGCACAAATTATATTTCTAGTTACCTTTAACCAAGTGACAGATTTTGTGCAACCCTAGTAGTTCTATCCAGTGGCGTAGGCAGAATTTTATTTTTGGTCGGGCCTGGGCAAAAGTGAGCGGGCACTAGTAACTAACGGATGGAGTAGGACTCAGTATTCAGGTAATTTCAATCTTTTCTTTGATCCTATGGAAAAATAAAACGTAGAACACAGTTGAAGACACACATAGTAAAACTACCATCTCCATCACCATCACGAACATGCCCATTGTCAACATAACCTAAAATCATTCACAATAGCCCCTGAATACTGCTACAGATTACAACAGGCCACTTGACCTATAAAGTTAGAAGCTGTGTAGAACGAAGACCTCATGCCAGGTCATAATGCTCATCTGCTCAACTAATACGAATACAAAACACAGACGTGAACTTGATCACTTAAGTCACAACATCTACATACAACATACTGTAGCTAGAGCCTGTCCTCATACAAAATCTGAGTTAGCAGTTAGAAAGAAAATTAAATACTGCTTTATTCATTCCCAAACAGAAGTCATTTAAAATATTATTTGTATATTGTAATTTTAATTTCATTATTCTACAGTAAATGTGCAAAGATTGCCTATTCAATGCACTGTATTTCCTCATCATATTTTCTCAAATATATTAGATATAATTGAAGTGTATACAATTATTTTATTCAGAAATGTCATGTTTGTAATTTTTTTTTTAATTATTATAATTATTTGTTAATTTGTTATTTAAATTAATAGGCCATTTATATTTGGAAACAGGTACAGTTAGTCGCTGGCATTAGTCGCAAAAATAATCTTTGTGAGGACGACTAGTAACAACTGGCCTTAAATTCTTTAGACACCGCACACTAAACGATTTTAAACACGGACTAAAAACACTGGCTGAGCCCAAATTACATTCATAATTGGCCTGAGAGTAGTGTTCCCGGCTTTAAAGAATCTATCTATCTATCTATCTATCTATCTATCTATCTATCTATCTGTCTATCTGTCTATCTGTCTAGCAAAGACTATCTGAAACATGATAGCAATGTGATAATATGTGCTAGCAAATGCATAGAAACACTCTGGCAACCATTCAAGAACAACCTACCAACCACATAGCAACACCCTAACACCCTAGCAACCACTCAGAATATCCTAGCATCTGCATAGGAACCACCCCACAGCTTTCAAAACCTTCAAACTGCAAACTTCAAAACTAATGCAAACTACTTCAAACTGAAAAACTTCATATTTCAAGTTTTTAAAACTACTACAAACTTTATTTTAACCTACTTGTATTTTATTATTCACATTTATCATTTTTATTTCCTTCTTACCTGCAGATCATTTTTGGAGTGCACTCCAGTATGATTGTGAAAATAATTCTAAAATTCATTCTAAAATTCATTTTGGAATCAGAATTTGGTATCACTTTATTTTACAGTTCAGTGTACCTACCTAAGAAAGTGCTGGGTAGTATAAGGTAACTACGTGATTAAGGTTAGGTTTAGGGGTAGGTTCAGGGTTACTACCTAGTTATTACTTAGTTGTTGTAATTACTATAATAACTACATAGTAGGAAGAAGATCATAAAATTAAGTGCTACCCAAAATATAACCAAAATTTAAATCAAAATTCCCTCGTTCCTACTGTGCACAATTCATCAATGTGTGTTACTCTAAAGAAAGTGATTTCTAATATTTCATTAAATATGAAATACTGAGATCGGTGTATGACATCAAAGTATCGCGAGAGCGGTTCTAGAGCATATTCGTGCGCACAGTCTTACCTTCAAAAATAGAAGAGGCGCATATCTTTAGCGAAGCGGCGTGGAGAGCCGCTACTGGGACGCTTCTGAAACGTGCCGCGGCTCTGCTGGTGTAAACACAAGCACTGACTAGAGTGGCCACGTCAGAGTTGTCCAATGTAAATAAGGGGTAAGTCACTCTCGTGGTATTTTGACGTCATACACCGATCGGTCTGCTTCAAGTCGAACACACAGCTGCTGCTGCCACCTTATGACAATAGATTTCAAATTAGGTAGTCTGTCATCAATGACAGTAGCTCATTGGAAAAGGATGGAAAATGCCCTTCATTTTGTTTGCACTAATAAATGCCAGCTTCAATCACCAATAAAACCTTCCATGTTTTATTTATATATATATATCGTCATAAATAGCGTTATCACGGATATTCTTGAAATATCGTGATATAATTTTGAGGCTATATTGCCCACCCCTATATGGAATACCGTTAAATGATTTGCAAACACTATTTAATGTTTTCTTTAGGCATGAGTTATATATTAAATGTACACCCCTCACCTTAAAAGAAGAAATAATGGCAACAAATTTGAAAACTATTCATATGACAAAAAAATGGTACAATGTTGTTTAACCAGTGCAGTTAGTTGTAGGCTCTAAACTGTTCTTGCATCATCCAAAGCTTGTAAAGTCTGTTGTATCTTCCAGTTTTACACTGTTCTTTACCTTTACCAAAAAGGTGCATGAAATCCCATGCAATATCCTTCAGATTATCCTAGGATCGAAACCTACTGGGTCACTCCAATCTGAAATAAAGAAACAATGAGTTGAGATGCCCGTATGATGCCTGGCATCGCCGAGATTCCAAGCAAGGATTAGTCTCTGGGATCAGTGGAACAATCCCTCACCAAATACTTAATTAAAACCTGCCATACAGCCCTCAGTGCTCAGCTGGGTGAAAATAAAGAGAAGCTGACATTAACACTGTTGCCAGGCACACAGGCTTTTTTTAATTGAAAAAGTGGAAAATGCTTCTTTTATCTGGTTGTTGAGGATGGCAGATGTTTAGTGTTGCAAAAGCAGGTCACTGGAAGCGTAAACGCACATGAACGTTCGCTCAATAATTTTGTTAATTGCTTTCTTGAAGTAATGACCTGTGTCTTTTAACACAATGTGTGCGATACTGAAGCGTCCATATGAAGAAAAAGATTTATGATTGTGGCCTAAGGACACTGCACACATTGGTTAGAGAAGCTAATGCTGCCTTGGAAGGTTTCCAGTGGTTTTCCTTTTTTTTTTTTTTGGAATTCTCACCCATCCTCCTAATTGTTGTTGGCTTTCATAGCTGTAGTTATTCAAAGCTTGTTATTTATGCAATAAATAATACCACATTATTAAGGAATTATTTGATTTGACCCATCTTTTAATTTTTTGATCTTTACCTGTTTTATTTCTCTCTCTTTTTCTCCTCTATAGTGTGTCCTGGCACTGATAACAAGCTCAGCACGCTGTCGGATTTGGACCAGCAGTACAAAACTCTTCGCAAGTTCTACGAAAACTGTGAGGTGGTCATGGGAAATCTGGAGATCACCAGTATTGAAAGAAACCGCAACCTGTCATTCCTCAAGGTGAGATTATCATTACGGTCTTTAACAGCATTTTATGGATGTCATTATAAGCACAATCGAGGAAGGGCTCCTCCAATGGGCAAAATTTAGATTTTTGTCACAGTAAATTGCACATTTAATTTGATGCAAATGAAAATGAGGTTGTAGGGTTAGTGGTGCACTCTGCTCAAAATGCTGTGAAGGTTTTTGGTCACGTGTCCTTTTCACAGCCCATCATTTTTCCCTATACAAAATTTGTGGAAAATCAGATTTTTAATATTTTGTCCACTGAACACAAAAGTTCACAAAGGATGCTATGATAGAAATCTAAACCTAGTTTATGTTTCAGGTACCTCTTTTCCATTAAACAAGTAAGTTATGACAGCCTAATTTCAAATAGTGCTTTTTTCCCCCCTTAAATAAACATTTTTTAATTATCTCTACTGAGAAAAAAAAACCCGGTTCAGTTGGTAAGCCAGTAGCTTCAAGGGGGCCACAAGATGACTTTAAAGTGATAGTTCACCCAAAAATGAAAATTCTGTCATCATTTACTTACCCTCATACAACAAATGAGTTTACTTCTATTGTTGAGCACAAAAATATTTGTATTTTAATATATATATATATATATATATATATATATATAATATCTTAATTACAATGGTTGGAAGTCAAAAAGGTTGGAAACTATTGGTCTAGGTTGTTGTTCTTTTTTTTTTTTTTAGTAGACATGGTATATTCTTTGTTCTCTTCTCATGTTGCTCTTGCATATCAGGGTAATTTTGGGACCTGCAAAGAATAGGGGCTCAAGTCTGCATTTCCTTTGATTATCTCAAAACTAATATAGTGAGAGAGACAAGGAGTACATCAATCCAAATGGGTTTAATTAAGACAAAGGAACACGGCACACTCACGCTATACATGTAGACATGAACAATACCGGACGCTGAACTAAAGACAGGGAACACTATTTAAAAACATGACAAGACGAGGGGATGACGAGACACACCTGGGATCAATGAAAACAAACTGGGAACACCTGGGATTAAATCAACATAATCAGGACAGGAACAGGAAACTAACCAAAAAAATATGGGCATAAATACTGGGACACAGGGAGCACATGGGGAACAAAACACAACACAAGCCTGACATATACAGTATACTATTTTAATATTTTACTTAAAAACAGTATCTAGCCTACTAAAAACAATGTAGCTAATCAAAACGTTCTCATCTTGAGCAGAAAAAAAAGATAATTAACAGTTTCAAAGTTTAAATTCCATCCTAGCCATCTATCAACAATTTTCCCAATTATAATTAGGCCTAGATATTTTTTTTTTTGTTTAATGTTCTTAGCCTACAGATTAATAATGCTAAATTTCAGAATAACGTCTTGTCACATCTGGTTTGAATAGCTAGTCAGAGTCATAGGTTATAGATATATAGCAAGAAAAATAACTATACTGTATTTGCAGCATTGTTTTTTTCTTCTCTGTTTTAGTGAAAGTAATCTATAATTTTGCTGCTCACCGTATTTCTGTTGTTGTTGTTAAAATAACCGCGTTATCCACAGCTCTTGAACTTGGTGCCGGCCCGCGTCCGGAGAGAGAGAAAGCACACAGAACTGAAAGGGCTTGAATAAAGCGTGTTTGGCTTTAGATAAAAATACTAGAATATATAGCACTGAAAGATATTTACCATAAACGACCCTGAGCGCTTATGCGATCCGCTCCTCTATTTTGACTCGCTGCTCACTAAAAATGGTGCTGCTACAGCTCGCGGTCCGGATGGATGCAGCGGTGTGGATGCGGTCCACCTTTTTAAAATCAGTTATATAAGTATTTAAGGTTAAAAGACTCCAGTTGCTTTTAAAATATTCACGAGTCCTTTTCCTCGAGTCGAGTCAAGTCTGGAGTCATTTCAGGTTGAGTCTGAAGTCAAGTCTGAAGTCTATAAAAATGCGACTCGAGTCCGAGTCACTAACTCGAGTGCCCATCTCTGGCTCAAAGGTTATTTTATCAAAAATACAGTAAAACATTAAATTTGTGAAATATTATTAAAATTTCAAATAATAATTTTCTGGTTTGCTGTATTTTAAAATGTAATTGATTCCTGTGAAACAAAGCTGAATTTTCAGCATCATTAATCCAGTCTTCAGTGTCACATTTGCTGCTCAAGAAACATTTCTTCTTATTATATGGTAATAAGAAATGTTAAAATAGCATCCTAGCATCTTGTGATAGGTTAGAATGTTAGAGACTTTGATTGACAGCTCATTAAAATCTAATCATCAAAGCCACCTGATTGTTACATGCCAGCTGAGTGGGAAGATCAAGTTCACTGTCCAAGCAAGCGCAGTAGAGACAAATAACCTTTGTCTGCAACAGAAATATGTGAAAAATGTAAACTGTGTGGGTTGATGTTGTTCAGTCGTGTAGTATTTTGAAGACCAAGCAGGAATTCCAGCACAATGGGGCTTTCCTCCAGTGTAATAATGCTTCAGTTGTTCTGGCTGGCTCTTGTTCTTTTACATGGGTCATTCACTCCAGTCTCTACGGTCGTTGTGAAGAGTGAAGTGGTTTCAGGCAGTAGTGAGGAAGTTGAAATTGTCTTGAAAGAATATCAGTATTGCACTCATACAAAAATCTACTGCTCCACAGTCTCAAAGGAATGCTTTTTTTGTTTTTAATTACATAGTTCGTACATTATGTTATTAGTGGAAACCTAAAGGAAATTACAAGTACTAAAATTAAGTACTAAAATTAAAGGAATTCAGGATTTAGTACTAGTTAAACTCATGCAGCAATCACTGCCCAAAACGGTTGAGACATGAAATTTAATTAGATTGCTGATAAATGCAATGCAGAGTCAAATATAAATTAGGCATGCTGTTGCGTGTATGTGCTTAGAATGTTGATTCGAGTGATCTGTAATATATAATTTTCTTTTTATAGATTTTTCTGTCACATCAACACAAGCATTATCATTTGTCTGGAAATGAGGCTTCTGTGAAGATAATCACGATGAGATATGTAATAAAATATTTTCTACCATCTAATTTTGAAGGTTACATGGAAACGTATACCCTCTTTGTTTTTTTCTGTTTGCATCAATTTCTGTTTGGCTAATTAGCAATATGTTAAATGTGTCTTCAGTAGGGTTGGGTATCGTTAGAAATGTTCTGGCTCTGATTCCGGTTCCATTTAAATTAACTAATTTATTTTATTTTTTTACTATTTTAGTTTTACCATTGAATGTAGTGTTGCTGTAAGGTAGTAAGTCATGTTGAGTAATGCCAGTCCATCAATCACATGTGCTTCAAATGTTTTTTACACTATCTGGTTGGCCAAATAGTCCCTTGAGGGCTAAGACACTTGTTCATTTCCCTAAATTAATGAAATATTAACTTTTATACTTATAACCATGTACAGGTGCCATACCACCTCAGCAGCGCCACAAACTGATCACCTCCATGCTACGTGCTACAGTTGAATTACTGAATTAAATGAACTTTTCCACAACATTCTAATTTATTGAGATGCACCTGTATACACATACTCCATAAAGCCCCTATTTTACAAATAATAATGCAGTCAGGAGATGGTGTGGTGCAATGGGTGGTTTCCACATTTTTAAACATTTAAAATGCATGAAAATAAATATTTTTAATCACTTTGTTTATCACACTTGAAATTACCTGTACACTAAATAATCTAACCGTCATACTTACATAACAATAGCAGTCTATTTATTTAGTCAGCAGGATTTGGCACCTGCCTACACTGCCAAAAGCACCAAAAGTTGGTTAAATGACCATTGTGTTGGTGTGCTTGACTGGCCAGCAAACTCACCAGACCTGAACCCCACAGAGAATATATGGGGTATTGTCAAGAGGAAAATGAGAAACAAGAGACCAAAAAATGCAGATGAGCTGAAGGCCACTGTCAAAGAAACCTGGGCTTCCATACCACCTCAGCAGCGCCACAAACTGATCACCTCCATGCTACGTGCTACAGTTGAATTACTGAATTAAATGAACTTTTCCACAACATTCTAATTTATTGAGATGCACCTGTATACACATACTCCATAAAGCCCCTATTTTACAAATAATAATGCAGTCAGGAGATGGTGTGGTGCAATGGGTGGTTTCCACATTTTTAAACATTTAAAATGCATGAAAATAAATATTTTTAATCACTTTGTTTATCACACTTGAAATTACCTGTACACTAAATAATCTAACCGTCATACTTACATAACAATAGCAGTCTATTTATTTAGTGGTCCAAGTTGAAGTCAGTATGTATATTAATGACAATATGGGACACATATAATTTAGCTGTGCGCTGCCGGTACATGTACAGTCAGACAAAACAACGTGCACAGTTATCAAAGAAGTGAGTGCGCGTACAGTTGTGGAAAACTATGTGTTCGAGAGTTAAAGGTCCTCTGAAATGCTTAGAAACACGCAACGTTACTCTGTGTTGACGTCATTTTAACTGAAACAGGAAGACAGGGTGGGACATATGAAGGAGTCCCGCCCCTTTTTAAATTAGCCAATAGCGTTCGTTTATATCACATCTTGGGCTAGAGCCATTCAGAGCCATTCAGATCGTGCGGTGGTTAGTGTGACATAGCGCGAAACCAGACTTCTTTTTTTCCTCAATGGAAAGCATATTTACACAGTTTGAATCGTTCCCTGTCCCCTATACAGTGCACTACGTGCCATTCATTGCACAAAAAATACTAATTCTGTGGAAGAGTGACCGATTTCAGCCTTATTTAAAATAGACTTCAGCGTCTATTTTATAGTGTAGGGGGCGGGCGCTTCGGATTCTAGAGAGCATTTGATTGGACAGACAGTTTGATGAGAAGCTGAAGTACGATGTGACGTCAAAAAAATAATTAAGCCATTTTGGCGAAAGTGACGAACTGCAAGCTTTGAATGCTTATATCTTCTAAATGCGAATGTTGTCACTGTTTTGGAGCACACTGCCTTATAGATAACCTTAAGACTAACGTTTTGATACCAACTCCCAAAAAAACTTTAATTTTGATTTCATGGGGACTTTAAAGACACAACGCGGCACGTCTGTGGAGTACGCGTAATGGGAAACAATGTGCTCATTAATTAAAGAGGCAGGTAGGCATTTCTGTTATTTGGTTTGTGACATCCTTTACGGGAAATGCCGGCGCAAGGCTGCTCACAGCGCTTGGTCACGTGTCGCACCAGAACTGTTTTCGGAACCGAAACTTAGAAATTGCTCACGGTTCCGGTTCTTTTCAAAAAACAGAACAGGTTCTGAATAAGAACCGGTTCTCGGTTCCCAATCCTAGTCTTCAGTATATTTAAAGTTGACATGAAATAGAAATTGACTCTATTTACTTTACTATATACATTCCTGGTCTTATTTTACACAATTCATCTGTCCACATTTTTCCAAAAATAAGAAAAAAAAAATATATATATATATATCGTCTATAACTTAAGGTCTGACATGACTTATAATTTTGTCACCAAACCCTCTCAACCAAATTATTTAAAGTGAATATCTAGTTTCACATAGAAATATTTAAAATTTAATTTACACATTTAATGTCGACATGAAATAAAAATTGACCCTAGTTACTTTACTATACACATTCCTGGTTTTATTTTACACAATTGATCTGTGCACATTTAAAAAAAAAATAAATAAATCGTCTTTAACTTGGTCTGACATGACTTTTCATTTGGCTGACGTCACTAAAACGATACAGGTTCTGAATAAGAACCGGTTCTCGGTTCCCAATCCTAGTCTTCAGTATATTTAAAGTTGACATGAAATAGAAATTGACTCTATTTACTTTACTATATACATTCCTGGTCTTATTTTACACAATTCATCTGTCCACATTTTTCCAAAAATAAGAAAAAAAAAATATATATATATATATCGTCTATAACTTAAGGTCTGACATGACTTATAATTTTGTCACCAAACCCTCTCAACCAAATTATTTAAAGTGAATATCTAGTTTCACATAGAAATATTTAAAATTTAATTTACACATTTAATGTCGACATGAAATAAAAATTGACCCTAGTTACTTTACTATACACATTCCTGGTTTTATTTTACACAATTGATCTGTGCACATTTTAAAAAAAATAAATAAATCGTCTTTAACTTGGTCTGACATGACTTTTCATTTGGCTAACGTCACTAAAACGATTTAAAGTGATTTCCAGTTTCACATAGAAATATTTAACATTTCATGTTGACTTTAATGTATTTTTATCTCCATTTTTTTCAAAGTTTCAACAGTTTTACTTAAATTAAAATCCTTTGAAATCAAATTGCCTTTCTGTAGGCAGAACTGTGATTGATCATTAATCAAACTCACCGATATGAGAGGTGATTGTTCTGTTCACTGGTTTTCTCAGTGTTCACATTCATATTTGATATTTACATTCAGATTTCAGTTAGTTTTATGCTGCTGATTATTATTTTAGTTATTTTTCCCCTAATATTAAACTGCATTGTTTGAACTCAATTTTCCAAATTCTGCTTTTAAGGATCTAATAGAATCAATGATATGAACTATTGTTGCATCTAGTTCATGTGCCTTTGAAAGCTGAGAAAACTTTAATGCACATTTTAAATTTACAGTCTTTCTCTTCCAGGAAAACAGAGCATTCACGGGCATCCAAGTTTTTGTCCAATCAAATCCTCTCTAGAATGAGAATGACCCTCCTGCCTCCGAATATCAATAACAAGTAGAAAATCATTGTTCATGACTGTGATGTAAAGCTATTAGCTATTTTAAAATAAATGTGTCCCGTCTGAACATCCCGCATCAACAGGAAATACAGTACATAAACCAAGGAAGGAAAACAGTGCTAGATATAAAGTGATTTATGTATTTGCCAGCTGCTTTTATTCAGAGTAACCGGCATTGCATTCACGGTATACATTTAGTCTTTCATGCATCACACTGTAAAAGACAATATGATCAATAAGTCTTGGCAGCATATCTTTTTCCATTACTTTAACTCATTTAAATAAATTACCCAATTTTGATTTCATTTTTAAGTCATACAAATATCAATTCAATGTCAAGTCAGTTTTATGTCATTTAATTTGAAATAACGTGTACAGCCAATTTGATTAAACTTAAAAAATGTAAGGCAGTAACACTTTTTTTTTTTTAGGTTGATGGCTCCACTCAGGAATGCATTTTCATGTGATATTTCATGCATTTTAATTTAATTTTCACAACATCTATTTGTGTTTTCTGCACCCTTCCTATCTACAGCTTTCTGTGTAGCTCAGTGTAAAGGCCAAAGTGAATTTAAATGGGACCTGTAATTCAGCTGGTGAGTGAGACAAAAAAGCCAGTTGACTCCTGGATTTCTGCTCTTAAGTTTTAGACATGCTGCATTTTCACACTGAAATAAAATGTAGAAGAAGTTTTTTCAGTGATATGCTGTCCAGAGTAAGAGTAGGACTGTTGGAGGAAGTATTAATCACTGTAATTTATTAACAGCTCTGCCTCATTATCACTCTGTCACTGTGAGATGTTCAGGCAGTTTCAGTGCAGAGCCTAACTGCGAGTTTTAAGTGAGTCATTTGTTAAGGCTTGCACTTCACTAACGCATTGGTACAGCATTAGCAATTTAAGAATGTCTGAGTTGTATTTATGTTTTGATAATGTAATACTCATTTCTTGAATATGCATGCAAGATTTAGTATGTTTGTTTGTCATTTGCTGATTTAAATGCCGTATGATTCACAGGGAATGAAGACGCTGTGCTCAATCAGTATAATCAAACACAGCTGGATTCAAATGAAGGGGTAGAACCATCTCAAGGCTGATCAGAAGAAATGGACAGCCCCTGAGTTAAATATATGAGTGTCACAGCAAAGGGTCTGAATACTTAGGACCATGTGATATTTCAGTTTTTCTTTTTTAATAAATCTGCAAAAATGTCAACAATTCTGTGTTTTTCTGTCAATATGGGGTGCTGTGTGTACATTAATGAGGAAAAAAAATTTACTTAAATGATTTTAGCAAATGGCTGCAATATAACAAAGAGTGAAAAATTTAAGGGGGTCTGAATACTTTCCGTACCCACTGTATATAATAAAGCTTCCTCCAGTCAAAAAAATTATAATAATAATAACGTCTGAAGTTTGTCTAAATCAGAGAAGAGAAATATGCACAGATCAAGTGAAACTGTCCAAAACAGTTCTAAAAAAATATGATGGTATATTTTAGATTTGGTAGATTATGGACTGGTATTTTGATCAAAAGTGATTAATTAAATTTAGAACACTTTAATGATTGATTGATTGATTGATTGATTGATTGATTGATTGATTGATTGATTTCCATTTAGAAACAAACTCATCTACATCTGGGATGAACTGAGGGTGAGTAAAGTTTCAGCAGATTTTAATTTTTAGGTGAAAAAGAGGTTTGGGCAAAAAGAAAGCATTTCATAATATTTTATAAACATAAACAACCATATAATTGTGCATAGATAGAATAAATGTTAAATAGTTTCTCCTATCCCAGAATATGAACCACAACTGTGAATCTACTGGAGGAAGCTTTATTTTATATATATATATATATATATATATATATATATATATATATATATATATATATATAAATTTAAGGGGGTCTGAATACTTTCCGTACCCACTGTATATATATATATATAAAATCTTAATGATGGATTTGTTTATTACAAGCATTTAGCTTTTCACTTCACCAAAAACAAGAAATTAATTGTTGAACTGGAGTTGTGTGGATTACATGTGGATTATTGCGATGTTTTTATCAGTTGTTTGCTCTCATTGACGGCACCCATTCACTGCAGAATGGAATTGTTTGAAAAACAGCTTTTTACTGCCAGTGCAACTGTGAAATATTAGCTCTGTTCCAAAACAGAGTGAACTGCCTAGTTAGACAGCATGATCACACTTCCATTTCAAACGCTGTTCCAAATGGAAGGCAGCTTCTAAGATAGCTTGAATACGTTGTTTATGGTAATTGAGGCTGACTCAGCCAAGTTACATAGCCTATAAATAGCTACATGGAAACCCTATATTCTAAAATGATAATACATTTATTTTCTTTTTATAAAATTTTTTTGTGTTTATCTTTGCCGAACTCTGGTTTACTGGTGTCCCATGGTCCTGTTTATGTGACACAATGGGTCTGTTCCAACATTTAATGAGCTGCCTTACTGCTTACTAACAATATAGGCAGCTGTCTTCTAAGACAGTATTCAAACAGAGATGGAAGCACCTACATAGGTAGCAACTCAAATAGTGATTTATACAAGAGACTCTGCTCACAATAGATTGCAATAATGTTAAAAATGGCTTTTTATTTATTTATACATTTAAATAAGTATTTATTTTATTGTTACACTTTTTCTTTCTTTCTTTAACTTTTAAGTACATAACTGGACAAAAGTTTGAATACATTTTTTTTTAGATAAAGTAATGCTTTATTCAGCAATGATGCATTAAATTGAGATGATTTTTATTATTATAATATTTCATAATATTACTGTTTTTACTGCTTTTTTTTGGTCAAATAAATGCAGCCTTGGTGAGAATTAGAGACTTCTTTCAAAAACTCTTACCGGCAGTTTACATTTAAAAATCTTAAATCTTAAAATTTTCACTCAGCTCATCGCAGTGCATTGCCTTGTCCGCAAAGGATACATAGGATGCATGAGATGCTGGCTTATTTGCCAAAACAAAGTATTCAAGCTATCTTAGGAAGCTGCCTTCCATTTGGAACAGCATTTGAAATGGAAGTGTGATCATGCTGTCTAACTAGGCAGTTCAGTTTTTTGGAACAGAGCTAATATTTCACAGTTGCACTGGCAGTAAAAAGCTGTTTTTCAAACAATTCCATTCTTCAAAACTTACATTCAGACAAAAAAACCCCCCAAAAAACAAGCCCATTGGGTGGACCATTATTGCTATACAGTCTAGGATTCCCTTGTAGATTATTATTACTTTCCTGCCTTTTTTTTTTTTTTTACATTTTTTATCTACAGCATTTTTTAAATGGGAACTATTAAAGTAGGCGCAAGACTAGGTAATATTTATATCATTTCAAGGATGTGTTTCCTACAGCAAATGTTTGAGCACAGGCCAGAGCTTTTTAAACTCTTCAGTTTGTGATAATGCACAGGCCATATATATATATCATCCTTATTAGTGGGTAAACAGATGGGAGGATGGCTAAGGTGAGCTGATGTTTGAGATGCTGCTGGAAACTGCAGCACAACAGCTTGTCCTGTTCTATTAGAATCCATGCTTGGTGGCGTGGCTATACATTGGCTTGGTTATAAACTCTAGTAAGCCACCTACCTAGAAAGCATTTTTAGACACCCTAAGTGGATTCTTGATACTGTGTGCTAGTCTAAACCACAAGATATTGTCAATTTGCCTTAAATCTAAGGCAGCGTCACACATATTCTTCACAGATAAAGCAATCCCAAAATGTGTTGCAATTTTTTTTTTACTAAAATAATGCAGTAAACATTAATTTAACAACATCAGTTGAAATATAAAATATAAACCCTGATTTACGTGATTGATTAGAAAAAAAAGAAACATGTTTCAGCAATAAATAAATCACTATAAATTATAAGATATATTGTTGTTGTTGTTGATGTTTTTACACTTCAAAATAACAGTATTTATCTGTAAAGTTACATTAAATATAAGGTACACATACTATTGCACTTTCTGTACTGGTAAGGAAACTTACTGTTAACCAGTAAACAGGTTTTTATAGTAGCATTTTTACAGTGTTGAATATCTGTTTTGTGTCAATTTTAAATGTAATGAATTAATTTTGCTTTTGAAAGTAAATTTTTTAAAGAAATGGTTTGTTTGTTTGTTTGATTGTTTGTTTTAATAAATTAATACTTTTAATCAGCAAGGACATATTACAGAGATCAAAAGTGACAGTAAATACATTTATAATGTTATTAATGTTACTATATATTTAATCTATTTCAAATAAATCCTGAAAAAAATCCTGAAAAGAATTGCATCCGTTTCGACACAAATAATAAGCAGCACAACTGATTTCAGAATTGATAATAATAAGAAATGTTTCTTGAACTTCAAAGCAACATATTAGAATGATTTCTGAAGGATCATAGAAGACTGGGGTAATGATGCTGAAAATTCAACTTTGCATCACAGGAATATATTTTTTTATAAACACACACACATATATATATA